>NW_026292820.1:41827-51827 GCF_016801865.2 Culex pipiens pallens
CAGGATTGGCCACACCCGGAGTGGCCATGGCCCTGAGGGAAGGTTCTACCGGGGGACATTTATCGAACCATACGACTTGGGGCAATATGGGTATATTGATATTGGTGATGAAAATGGCCATTTTGACAGGATTGTCCACACCCGGAGTGGCCATGGCCCTGAGGGAAGGTTCTACCGGGGGGACATTTATCGAACCATACGACTTGGGGCAATATGGGTATCAAAATTCATGGTTTTTGATACTGGTAATGAAAATGGTTATTTTGACAGGATTGGCCACACCCGGAGTGGCCATGGCCCTGAGGAAAGGTTCTACCGGGGGGACATTTGTCGAACCATACGACTTGGGACAATATGGGTATCAAAATTCATGGTTTTTGATACTGGTAATGAAAATGGTTATTTTGACAGGATTGGCCACACCCGGAGTGGCCATGGCCCTGAGGGAAGGTTCTACCGGGGGGACATTTGTCGAACCATACGACTTGGGGCAATATGGGTATCAAAATTCATGGTTTTTGATACTGGTGATGAAAATGGCCATTTTGATAGAGGGGACATTTATCGAACCATACGACTTGGGGCAATATGGGTATCAAAATTCATGATTTTTGATACTGGTAATGAAAATGGTTATTTTGACAGGATTGGCCACACCCGGAGTGGCCATGTCCCTGAGGGAAGGTTCTACCGGGGGACATTTATCGAACCATACGACTTGGGGCAATATGGGTATCAAAATTCATGGTTTTTGATACTGGCAATGAAAATGGTTATTTTGACAAGATTGGCCACACCCGGAGTGGCCATGGCCCTGAGGGATGGTTCTACCGGGGGGACATTTGTCAAACCATACGACTTGGGGCAATATGGGTATCAAAATTCATGGTTTTTGATACTTGTGATTAAAATGGCAATTTTGACAGGATTGGCCACACTCGGAGTGGCCATGTCCCTGAGGGAAGGTTTTACCGGGGGGACATTTATCGAACCATGCGACTTGGGACAATATGGGTATCAAAATTCATGGTTTTTGATACTGGTGATGAAAATGGCCATTTTGACAGGATTGGCCACACTCGGAATGGCCATGGCCCTGAGGGAAGGTTCTACCGGGGGGGACATTTATCGAACCATGCGACTACGGACAATATGGGTATCAAAATTCATGGTTTTTGATACTGGTGATGAAAATGGCCATTTTGACAGGATTGGCCACACTCGGAATGGTCATGGCCCTGAGGGAAGGTTCTACCGGGGGGGGGGACATTTATCGAACCATACGACTTGGGACAATATGGGTATCAAAATTCATGGTTTTTGATACTGGTGATGAAAATGGCCATTTTGACAGGATTGGCCACACTCGGAATGGCCATGGCCCTGAGGGAAGGTTCTACCGGGGGGGACATTTATCGAACCATACGACTTGGGGCAATATGGGTATCAAAATTCATGGTTTTTGATACTGGTGATGAAAATGGCCATTTTGACAGGATTGGCCACACTCGGAATGGCCATGGCCCTGAGGGAAGGTTCTACCGGGGGGGGGACATTTATCGAACCATACGACTTGGGACAATATGGGTATCAAAATTCATGGTTTTTGATACTGGTGATGAAAATGGCCATTTTGACAGGATTGGCCACACTCGGAATGGCCATGGCCCTGAGGGAAGGTTCTACCGGGGGGGACATTTATCGAACCATACGACTTGGGACAATATGGGTATCAAAATTCATGGTTTTTGGTACCGTCCCAAGTCGTATGGTTCGATAAATGTCCCCGGTAGAACCTTCCCCAGGGCCATGGCTACTTCGGTTGAGGCCAATCCTGCCAAAATGTCCATTTTCATTACCAGTTTCAAAAACCTTGAATTTGGATACCCATATTGCCCCAATTTATATGGTTCGATAAATATCCCCCCGATAAAACCTTCCCTCAGGGCATTTGAATAAATTGATTACTCCTTTATTTGACCTAGCCAAATGGTGTCTTCGGAAGAGTTGTTGTACTTGATAAGGGCTATCTTTTGAAGTTATTGACATACTGGGTGACGACCTTCCAGGATGTCAACCAAAAATTAACTCTGTTGGATGACGTTGAAGGGCTTTGGTGTATTGCGCAAAGTTGTAGAGGAGAAAATTTCATGAAAGTTTGTCAAAGGCGCCAAATTTGTAGCTCTTAATCTACTACGTCATTTTTGCAAAAATGGTAAAAAAAGCACTTTTTTTGTGATAACTTGAAATGTTAGCATTTTAGCGGCCTACTATGTTCTGAAGAGTTGTTTATGACATAAAATTACACATCTTTGCCCAAGACAGCAAAATGTTGTGAGCCTTTATTGAGGAGTTATAACCTGGGTGCAGAATAGTTGTCCGCAAAGCGGCCTCAATTTAGAACTGTCAAAGCGGAACCAATTTACTGTTTGAAAAATGATGCCAAGAAGTGGCAAGTATTGTAATCGATCTATAATTTATTTTGTTAGGAATAAAAAAGTCGAGGACGTCGAGCTTTTGAGTCAGTCTTAAGAAAAGAGACGAAATCGAGATTGCCATAATTCGTCGCTAACATTTCCATAAGCGCTATGTCTCACTCAAAACCTATGTTTACGGATTGTTTACGATGAATTATCAGTAACTGTGAATGGAACCTGCCAAATAACATTGAATAATCTTACTCCTGTATTATCACTGCGCTTCAAAGATACATAATCTCATAACTTCCATCCGGTTGCTCTTCTGATTCACAAAATTCCCCCACTTCTGACGCAATATTTCGTGCTTGCCATTTCATTAGGGCACAAAACTTTTTTAGACAAGAGTGTGTCCCTTTCACACCTTATGTAAACTGTCATTCGAGTGAAAGGGATACACTATTGTTTACAAAAGTTATGTGCCCTTTTGAAATGTTAGGCTCCATTTCATCACGTTGAAAACAAAGAAGGACTCTTTTAACCGCCCATCATTTAGTCTACGAACAAAAAAAAAACACGAAGAACTTAAGTTTTCAGCGAAAACTTAAATATCATTAGATCCAAAATGTTTTAAAACGAGTCACTTCAGCAGCAAAAAATATGTCACGCTTGAGCTTGAACAAAGCCTTCTACTTTGTTTATGTTTACAGCTGTAGTGCAGTTGTATTAGTGAGGAGCAGTAAGGATCATTCGGAAATCACGTTACGCATTCTGTCTTTTCAGCACCCAGGTTATAACCATTTGTAAGTGATTTTGAGCATATTTTTAAGTTGCAATGTTTTCGAAATGGCGAATTTTGGCGCAAAACCGAACAATGCACATGAAAGTACACACTTTCAACTACATTTTCTGAAAATATCTCCGTGTCTATCGGTGTCGATTTAGAGATACAGTGGACTCTCTCGTTGTCGATCTTCTCGATATCAATATTACTCCAGCTGTCAATAAATTTTTCAGTCCCTTCAAATAGATTGCTTTGATTTTTTGTTCTACAATTTCATAACTCCTGCTCTCGACGGTCCCTTCAATATCGACAACGAGAGAGTCCACTGTATCTCAATTTGAATTTGACGGTATTTGATCAATTTATTTATAATTTTTAAGCGGAATCTTATTGAAACGTGGTAATAATCGGTAAATTGAAAGGGTAAATTGATCGATTTTAATATTGCTTATTGCGAGATGAAATCACGTTTTTCCTTCGCTGTGAGTGACAGGAGATTATTGCCGCCTTATTACCGCAGTGTAAAAATCAGCAAGTTGAACTGAAATTATGGTTGATTTGGCTGTCAACTTGGTTTGTTTTCAATATTTTCCAAAAAGTCAGCTCAAAACTCCAGGCAACCTTTGACAACAGCCAAAAATTTGTTCTGCGGTTGTCTTGCGGCTGTCATGCGACCATTATCTTGCGGTCGTATCACCGCACGTGAACTCTAATTATTGACGCCCGCAATAAAACATTGTTCATGCTTAAAATTATGATACACATTTTAAAATTATGAATAAATACATGTTTTTCCCAAAAATAATGTAAGTGAAAATTTTAAATAATTGTTCGTATTTAAAATTAAGTATTTCCTTTTATATGTGGTCACTCTGGAAAGGTTGTCGTATTTTTTCATTTTTTTTTCTTTCCCTGTTCCTGAGGGGAACACCCGTGAAGAGTATCGGGGCCGGCATTTACAAAGCGGATTCAGTGACAGTTTATTATTCAACTTAATGTTAACATGTTAAGGTTAATGTTAACATTCCATAGGTTGTCTTCCTAAGGTGTCGTGATAAGGTCCAGTTTGTGACGATACACTACCTTCCCTTTACTAAGCAATCGAATCCAGAAGGGAAAAGATCACCAGTTGTGTTGGTCCGAGCCGGGATTTGAACCCCGATCTACCGCTTACGAGGCGGAAGCGTTACCACTGGGCTACTTGGCTCGGTCCGTATTTATTTATTTTTTTTCATAGACAATGTAATTTCCATAAAAATCGATCAATTTACCCTTCAATTTACCGATTTTCACCATGTATTCATTATGATTTCGAATAACATTTATAAATAAATTGATTAAAAATCGGCAAATTCAAATTGAGATATCTAAAAAAATACACGATATTTTCAGGAAATGTAGTTGAAAGTGTGTACTTTCAGGTGCATTGTTCGGTTTTGCGCCAAAATGCGCCATTTTGAAAACATTGCAACTTGAAAATAGGCTCAAAATCACTTAAAAATGGCTATAACTCCTCAATAAAGGCTCAAAACATTTTGCTGTTTTCGGCAAAGATATGTAATTTTATGTCATAAACAACTCTTCAGAACATAGTAGGCCGCTAAAACGCTAACATTTTAAGTTATCACAAAAAAGTGCTTTTTGGACCATTTTTGCAAAACTGGCGTATATCTCGAGTAGATTAAGAGCTACAAATTTGGCGCCTTCGACCAACCTTCATGAATTTTTCTCCTCTACAACTTTGCCCAAGACACCAAAGCCCTACAACGTCATCCAACAAAGTTAATTATGTTTGACACCCTGGAAGGTCGTCACCCTGTATGTCAATAACTTCAAAAGATAGCCCTTATCAAGTACAACAACTCTTCCGAAGACACCATTTGGCTAGGACGTCAAATATAAGAGTTATCAATTTATTCCACTTAATTTTGCCATTCCGAACACTGTGCAATGGCCACTCCGGGTGTGGCCAATCCTGTCAAAATGGCCATTTTCATTACCAGTATCAAAAACCATGAATTTTGATACCCATATTGCCCCAAGGGTGTGGCCAATATCCTACCAGTCTGGTCCCAACCCCATTGCCTTGAATCATTCTGGTTTCCGAGTGACCGTTCTAAAAATGTTCATTAGAACAGAATTCCTCCCAAGTTGGTGCACAACCTGTGTCTTTCAATGTGTGTATGTGTGTGTGAGCAATAAAATTACCACCGTCGATCCGTCTCTGACGGATTTTCGGTCAAAACTAACTGTTCAGAGGCTATCTGTTAGCTTATATAGTTCGCATGAAATGTGGCAACAATGGTGCAACATTCTCGCGTGACAGTTCCAAGAAAGCAGGAGACGAGGCAAAATTTGCACAATGTTGCCACATTTCATGCGGACTATATAAGCTAACAGATAGCCTCTGAACAGATAGTTTTGACCGAAAATCCGTCAGAGACGGATCGACGGTGGTAATTTTATTGCTCACACACACATACACACATTGAAAGACACAGGTTGTGCACCACCTTGGGAGGAATTCTGTTCTAAAGAACATTGTTAGAACGGTCACTCGGAAACCAGAATGATTCAAGGCAATGGGGTTGGGACCAAACTGGTAGGATATTGGCCACACCCGGAGTGGCCATGGCCCTGAGGGAAGGTTCTACCGGGGGGACATTTATCGAACCATACGACTTGGGGCAATATGGGTATCAAAATTCATGGTTTTTGATACTGGTGATGAAAATGGCCATTTTGACAGGATTGGCCACACCCGGAGTGGCCATGGCCCTGAGGGAAGGTTCTACCGGGGGGACATTTATCGAACCATACGACTTGGGGCAATATGGGTATCAAAATTCATGGTTTTTGATACTGGTGATGAAAATGGCCATTTTGACAGGATTGGCCACACCCGGAGTGGCCATGGCCCTGAGGGAAGGTTCTACCGGGGGGACATTTATCGAACCATACGACTTGGGGCAATATGGGTATCAAAATTCATGGTTTTTGATACTGGTGATGAAAATGGCCATTTTGACAGGATTGGCCACACCCGGAGTGGCCATGGCCCTGAGGGAAGGTTCTACCGGGGGACATTTATCGAACCATACGACTTGGGGCAATATGGGTATCAAAATTCATGGTTTTTGATACTGGTGATGAAAATGGCCATTTTGACAGGATTGGCCACACCCGGAGTGGCCATGGCCCTGAGGGAAGGTTTTACCGGGGGGACATTTATCGAACCATACGACTTGGGGCAATATGGGTATCAAAATTCATGGTTTTTGATACTGGTGATGAAAATGGCCATTTTGACAGGATTGGCCACACCCGGAGTGGCCATGGCCCTGAGGGAAGGTTCTACCGGGGGACATTTATCGAACCATACGACTTGGGGCAATATGGGTATCAAAATTCATGGTTTTTGATACTGGTGATGAAAATGGCCATTTTGACAGGATTGGCCACACCCGGAGTGGCCAGTGCCCTGAGGGAAGGTTCTACCGGGGGACATTTATCGAACCATACGACTTGGGGCAATATGGGTATCAAAATTCATGGTTTTTGATACTGGTGATGAAAATGGCCATTTTGACAGGATTGGCCACACCCGGAGTGGCCATGGCCCTGAGGGAAGGTTCTACCGGGGGGACATTTATCGAACCATACGACTTGGGGCAATATGGGTATCAAAATTCATGGTTTTTGATACTGGTGATGAAAATGGCCATTTTGACAGGATTGGCCACACCCGGAGTGGCCATGGCCCTGAGGGAAGGTTCTACCGGGGGGACATTTATCGAACCATACGACTTGGGGCAATATGACAGGACAAATTGACAGGATTGGTCACACCCGGAGTGGCCAGTGCCTTGGGGAAGGTTCTACCGGGGATACATTTATCGAACCATACGACTTGGGGCAATATGGGTATCAAAATTCATGGTTTTTGATACTGGTGATTAAAATGGCCATTTTGACAGGATTGGCCACACCCGGAGTGGCCATGGCCCTGAGGGAAGGTTCTACCGGTGCCATTGATTGAATAAATTTAATTAGAATTAATTATTCAGGATTAAATAAATAGGCAAAGAATTAAAAATTATAAATAAAAATAGCATGATTTTTAGAGTTTTGTACAAAGTTCTTTGTCATATTGGTCATGTAGAACATAACCACCTGCACCTTTTTTTTTTGAAAATTAGGTTCAAAATTTGCGTTACGTTTCGCGCTGGGAAACTTTTTTTTACAGTTCTGAATTTTCCAAGAATTACCCCTATTCTAGTTTTAAGATAACTTTTCAATCGGACGTATCCGATGTAAATAAACAGCACATATCACGTACTCTACTGTGTGGATGCGTGTGTGCAACCAACCAAACGGGACCAAGCGGCCGCTTCTTACAAATTGAGTTCTTTCCATGTACACGGAGAAAAAAGAGTTCCCAAAATCGTGAACAAGCGTTCATGAAAATGGGAACCACGAACAAAGTGTTCAAATTTCATGGTACGTTTTTCAAAATCGTACCATGGGATTGGAACACTTTGTTCGAGGTTCCCATTTTCATGAACGCTTGTTCATGATTTTGGGAACTCTTTTTTCTCCGTGTATTTTCAGATTTACATTGTATACATGCAAATATCTCGCATAGGCATTTGGAAGGTGTTAGCTCTGCTGAGCTTCGGTGACCCATTTATACCTACCTCAGCTTGACGAAGTTGACTTTATAGCTGTCGGCCACCATTGCTAGTACCAACCACTAGTGTCTTCCTTTTAATTACAAGGACTTCGCCGCCCTGGGCTCCTAAGTGTATGAAAGTATGGCACGGCGCGACGGCGCAGAATATCCATATTTACACAAAGAATTTTAGAGCGCCCGCCGCGGGATTCGAACCGGCGACCTCTGGATTGTGAGTCCAGTGCGCGGTCCGATTGATCCACACGGGCGGGACTCAGCTTGAATCGGCACCCATATTGTCAGGTCAAACATAATTCAAGAAAAAATCCACTTTTGATTATATTTCTGTATTAAAGTACCTACGACCGATCCTAAAGTGTACAATTTTCTGATTGCTTTAAAGAATAAAATAAATCCTTCAAAAGGCTTAAAACAACTCGTTACTCCAGTTATTCGCAGCACTCCCCTAAACTGTAAGCTCACTCACGTTTGCGTGTCTACTCCTACGGAAGCTGGTAGCAGAGTGTTCCGCCCGCGAATCTACTCTAAACCTCGCTACTGTACCCACAGGCTGCTGATGATGATGATGACGACGACGACGACAACGATGAGAAACCTGTGCATCACACGGAAATTAAAGAGTATCCCCGCGGCTAGAAATGTGTTACCATCGAAAAGTTAGATACACTTTGGGCGCGAATCTGGTGGCGCCCTTCGTGAAGGTCGTGTCACGCGTGGTACTCGATGTTTTTGGCGTTTGTGATGCATACGAATTCGACATTGGTGTGCACGTACACACATACACGTTCTCTGTCAATAAGTAGGTATTGGTAGATGTTGTGTGCTCAAAACATGGGTGCAACATTTTTTGACATTGCTCCGTATCAGCATCCACGTTCGGGTCGCGATCGTCATCACGGTTCTGTGTACTTGTGCCCTGGATATTCAATTCAGTGGCAGAAAAAAACATGTCACCCCCGTGGCACCCTCGGCCTTATCGGCCTACACCAATGCCGCGGACTGACTGATAGAAGAGTGAATGTGCGCGGAATCTATGCAATGTACTAACAACGGTGGTACATATCATCCATTCTGTCTGTGATGTATACATAAATGCATGTCTTGCCGCTTGTCGACGTTGTCAGATAACTGTGCCAGAGGGGCTTTTGGTGATATTGTCGACATTGGGGTTACGATTTGAGTTTTTTTTTGTTACGTTTCGTCATGTCCTATGGAAAAATTAAAACACTAAATTCAACAAACAGGTTGATAAACGTATGCAAAAACAGGACTGTAGAATGGAATTGAACATACATTTAACATTGCTTAACGATGTTAAGACTTGCAATCATATCAAAAGTTTCCTCACAGAGTACAGAGCCTAAACTCAAGAAATGATCTCGATTGGGCGCAATCTCGAGCAGCTCAAGCCATTTACAGTTTCTATACGATTTAATATTACGAAAGTCACTTTTTCGTTTATGGCCTTTTTTGATCATGTTAGTCATTTTTGCACGCAAAAAAAAAGCGTTCCCGTAGCCATGAACAAAAAATCACGAATTTAGCAAACAAACGTGTTCATGGAAACGTGAACAAATTCATGAAATCATGGTACAAAAATCATGAAATCATGATACGCACTTCATAAAGTTATGAACTAGTTCACGATGCTGTGATCCCTGTTTAAAGACGATAATTTGCGTTACTTTTTCAAAGTCGACCCGTAACGCTTGGAAACAAAACAGACAAGTTTTGACGTGCTGACCAGCTGATTGGTAGAATTGGCTTGTGTATTTTTCTTCAAAGAGATTATTGAAGAAGTTTGATTTACAAATAAATGTTATAGTTTTGTGAGTGGAGTTTCGACCGTTCGGCTACTTGGGGCGGGTGGTTCTGGTAAGTTTTGTAAAGGGTTATTGCCCACAAGGGCTCATGCATAAACCACGAGTTTTTTTTGGGGAGAGGAGGGATAAAATTCAGGAGAAGAGCAACACATGAAAGGGGTAGGGGGGTTGGATTGGCAGGGTATATCAAACAATTGAAGCGTTTCGATAAATTCAAGTATATTCCAAGATTTTCAAGTAATTCAAAAAATTCAAGAAATTCAAGAAATTCAAGAAATTCAAG
>NW_026292820.1:56827-77189 GCF_016801865.2 Culex pipiens pallens
CAAATTCCGAAGTGTCCCCAAATGGCCACCGGTAAACGGTGACCCGTTCCGGAGTGGCCAGGTTTGGCCAGAGGACATTGGTATCACTTAAAACGGTCACAGTTTTTAATTTGATGAATTTTGATACGTCACATGACCTGGTTCCTTGTAAATTCCGAAGTGTCCCCAAATGGCCACCGGTAACCGGTGACCCGTTCCGGAGTGGCCAGGTTGGTCCAGGGTCCGTTGGCTGCCCTCGAATTGTGCAGGTTCCAGGTATTTGTCATTTGCGGCCAAAAATTCCAAAATCGGTAAAATTATCTAATTTTGCCATCCGATTGATTGTAGAAAACTAAATCCGTACCCGAGCCAAAATTAAATAGTTCGTCACGTAATCAGTGAATGATACCCTACAACTGTCACTTTCCCGTTAAATAATTTCTGAACGTTCTTCGTCTCTGTTTCAAAGCTGTGGCTCCGCCCACAAATTCATGTTTTTTGTTTGCAATAGCGTGAACAAATGTATGATTTGTTTCCTATTACCATGAACGAAGTTTATGACTACGGAAACAAGAAAAACGTAACCAGACCAGGCGTTACGGTTTTTCGTGAACAAACGTTCATGAAAATCGATTGCAAACATGCATTTGTTCACGGTGCAAAATCTTATCATAAAATTTGCTTTGTTTCCATTTTCATGGTACGTTGTTCACGTTTACGGGAACGGACTTTTTTGCGTGTGTGATTCATGTGAGTATGTTGGAGATTAAAGCTTTTAAAAATATTAGTACCAGCCTTATCTTTTCTGTATACTAGTGAATTACGCCATTGTACACTTTTTCAAGTTATTATAAAAATATGATTTTTCGTGTATGCCGAAAATTTTTAGCAGGCTCCAAAATGAGTTTTTTTTAGATCTGCGCAAAATGTTGGTACAAACTGATAAAAAAAATCAGAGAAATCAACAGATTAGAAAAAACGCATTAACGCATCGCGTGAAAAGTGGTTTATCTATATTATGTAAACTTAGATTTATTTAACGAATTCGGTAAATTCTCAACGATTTTTCAACTGCCGAACGATCGGTAATCTGATCGGTTAAAGTTCAGATTACCGATCGATCAGTTAATTGAAATCCAAGACTAAATGTCAAAACAACCAAACTATTCGGTATAGTTTTGTATCGAATTATGAACTGCCTGTTAAATGGAGTCACAATGCGTGTCCCAAAAAAAATCAAATTCAAAAAGATAACATCTAACATTAACTATAAGAGATTCGTTTTCTTAAAATCAGCATCCCGCTTGCCTTATTTTGGCTCCTAAGGCTAGATTAAAAACAAAGTTAATCAACAAAACGACGACAGTCGTAAAAAAGTTAAAACTTTTTTCAATGTTGTCAATTTTTGCATCGTGTACCACTAGCTCAGTGATAAATCCAATGATTGCCATGCTATGTTTGCTTTCAATCCATAATTACGGATGATTTCGCACTACTTAAAAAGCACCTGAAGTTTTTAACTCACTTTTTTTACTTTTTTCCACACAAACAAAGATGGCTGACCAAGATTCGGAAACCGTGTAAATTTTTCTATAATTTTCTACCGACTTTTGGTAAACATTTCAAACAACAGAAAATCGGTCAAAAAATTTAACAAATATTGGTCAAGTTTTTTTTTTCTACCGGATTATCGATTACAGACAATAAGTTTTAAGTTTACCGATGAAATCTCTTGTTTTAGGCGTTTTTATACCGATTTCGATAAACAAAAACCAAGTGTATGAGTACCAAAATATTAATTTGATCTTAACAGATCCTCAAAATTCGATTTGAAACTTCATGCATTGTATTCACTCTTTATATGAATGATGTTCCAATCCAGTGCTGCATATCCGACAACTCTGATTAAATTAGCGATTAATTGCTGCTTGTTACACTGAAAGAATAAGACTGTTGAAATGAGTACAAATAGCTGTCAATCTTCAAACTTCTAGCAGGAAATGTAGAAAATAGAAGTTGAATCGCAGCAAGTTGGCGACTAAACCTAATCATTCAATTTTTTATTCGTCTCTGCCACACCCAGCGATCAAGTGACCGTCAGGAAAAACGAGATCAACCATGTTTCGATCTGATCGTGTGTATCGGACCGAGTGTCCGAGCGGGATAACTGTGATATTATGCACTGGTTAAGATAACACTTGCACATTGATTTTAACTGCTTTTATTTATTACATTGACATGAGTACTGACTGACACAAGCACAAGCACAAACCCAAGCACAAGACTATTTAGCTGCACAACTGATAACAGAGCACAAGCATAAGGAACACTGACTAATGACTGCACAATACAAAAAGACACCCCGACTGAACAAGCTCAGGCCGTTAAATACTAAGATCACTGAACTGTGGATCTACCAGTGCCCTAGGTCGTGGTCGAAAAATGTTATACAAAACATCAGGTGTCAAGCGTTACCGCTACCTGAATGTTTTGTATAACACACCGCGTGTGCTAGACCATTTACCGTTGTCGTGAACTTGACATTGTTCATGACAAACAATAACTGTAGTCTATGTATAGTAGGTAAGCGACTTAGGGTCGCTACATCTCCCCTTCCTTAACAGCTTGAAATTAATCTTGAAGAGATTGATTTCAAGTAGATAGTTGTAAGTTTTTGGTAAAATATTATAATTTTTCCTAACTTTACGTTGGTCCTTGCTACCTCAGGGATGTCTTCTTGGATGTCTTCCGTCTCGCGTTATGACTCTGGGGTGTCTTCGGGGATAATCACGGTTGTCCTGGCTGCTTCGATGATGTACGTCTGGGCTGTGTTGACGATATTGACTCTGTTGTTCCAACCGTTGACTTTTCGCTGTTAAGTGTTCAATCTGTTGTTGATGCCATCTCTTGTTAAACTTTTCGTATCTCGTTGGCTTGATACGGTATGATTGAACTTCCATTAGTTCATTAGATCAATTCTGTCAAGGCAAACACTGCCAAAAATATGGTTCAGGCAACCATTGCCAAAATAAATGCAATCTAAGTTCATTGCTAAGCCGCTAATAACACTCCGGTTATTAATGCATAAGGCGCAATCTAGGAGCATCATCTCCCAGTCGCCGTCGTTTAAATCGTATGTTGATACCGTATACATTTGTCTTTCCAACGAGATTCCATCGATCTCTCATCTTGCCATTCTCCTTGCCACAGTTTAGACCATCAGCTTCGTCAACATCCATGGTAACACCATACAACATTGAGTAACATTGAAGATCACCAATTTTCATCATCTGGAGTAACGCCAAGGACCCTTCGTTGTCCTATCTTGAAGACCCCAGCGTCATTGATTGCGGATGTTGAAGTTTGAAGTTACCTCTGCTCCCTAGCAGAGTGGATTCTGCTCTCTAAGGACTGGCTCAAAATTCTAAACCCTAAGTTTTTTTTTGTTTTTATACTTTGAATTGCCATTTTTTTTAATTTGCAGATTTTTTTTTAAATATAATGATTATTTAAATATAATGATTATCTCTACGAATTGGCTAAGTCCCATATTTTATTTGCTAGGCGGCATTTAATTTTGATTGACTCTCAATTTGTTTTTTTTTTAATATTTTATAAACAAAATGATTGGTTATTTTCAAACCATACTTATATTTTTTTTTTCATTCATTTTATTTATCGTTCTTCTCACAGACCTCTTACATTCATCTTGCATGCATACAGGTTTAAATTGAATGATATTAAATTTTGGTGAATAGAATAGTCCGAATCATTTACTGGCATCATTCAATTTATATACTTACATAAATGATCCGACCGATCATTCCCCCTATGACCCCGAAAAGTTGGTAGTAGGTGTGCTGAAAAGAAAAGTCTCAAGCAAAGGGAAATTCTCGCATGCAAGCATATTAGTATAAAATGCAATGTTTTTTTAAATATTATTTTTATTTTTTTAACATGATAAAACTCAAATTCTTCTTAAAAGTACTAAACGAATTTACATCGTAATCGTTTTCATTGACAGCGTACACATTATTAGCGTGTGTGTCATCAAGTAAAAATATACTTTGAAGAGCATTTTGCTAACTTTTTTTTTTGAGTAGAGGATTAAACCTAATGATGAAACCATCGATAGGCAAATCTTTAAGGGTGCACAGCAACAAAGGAAGTTGTTGTCTTCTTGTTTCAAATTTGCCAAACTTACGGACCCAATCCTGCAATAACGGCATTGTAAAATTAGTCAAACTTTGTTGTAAATTGATTTGTGGACAGTACTTTAGGGGATGAATAACAAAATATTGCAATAGTAAACGTAGTTTTGAAGATACTAAAATGTCTGTAATAAAAATTTGGGTGCATAAGCTCTGGTTGATGTGCACCGTTAAAGGCATATTTCATTATGCGGGTGAGTTACTACAATACGGATTTAATTTTTTTTAAAACCATTTTGTGAACGTGATAATAAGAGTCCACACTCATGAATAAAGTTATAAAGAGCACTGCACTTGAGCGACCATTATGTTTAATCAATCACTTCTTTTTAAAATAAATATCCTTTTCATTTCAATTTTCATTCGACATTCTTCGATAATGTGTCCAGTCCAAATTATCAAAAACATATTTAGCTTCCTTTCATACGAAATCTTTTAAAATCTTCAAGCTTTTGTGATGATTGCAATACATTTTGACTGTTCAAAATAAATGGTTTAATTTCTTCAATTGAATTTGAGTTCTCTTTTCTATCACCATCATTCAATGATGATATCGACCGAGAGTTGAATTTATCTGTGTGATATTGTTTTAATGTTTTAAACGTTCTAACTTGTTCTAATGCAATCGGGTTCGTTGTTTCAACCCATGCAATATCACTTTCTAGGATCTCATTGGCATCTTTTGGATTATACTGGCTTTCAAAAACGGTATCTTTTATAGGATCAAATTTCAATACAACAACTTGTTCTTGATGAACTCCATTTTGAATTTCCTCAGTCGTTTTCTGATTAAATATCCATTGAGGAATAATTATGTTTGAATCGTTAATCTCAGCATAAATCTTTGTTAAATCATAAATAATTTCTTTGTCATCTGATTTATTATATTCTTCTTTAAAATAATCAGACGTAGTTGCAACATCATCATTTATTTCATTTATTTGGGTCAACTGATCTAACTCTTCATTAACATTCAAAACTTGTACTTCGATTTCACTGTGTGTAGTTGGTTCATCTGCAGTATTTTCTTCAAATAAATTGTCACCTTTCCATGCCGCAGTAGTTAGCACAATACTCAAATTTTCACTATTTTCAGCAAGTTCGATGTGCTCATCGTAATTTGAATTTGAAATATCTATTACATTTTTAGACTCATAATTTTGATTAAAATCTTCAAAACTATGCACTAGTTCTGACTCTTCTGTTACAAAAACTGAACAATTATCTGAATAATTTAGTAAATTATTCTGATTGTCCATTTCTTGTTGACTGAAATTAGCATTTCTGTTATCAAACCAGTCTGAACCATTAGTCTGGTTATTAAAATTGCTATCATTAAAATTTTGAGACTGGTTTCTGTCTTGCCATTGTGGGCGATTTTCAAAATTTTGAAATTTGTTGTTTTTCCTCCCATGATAATATGGTCTACTGTTTGAGTTTGAATTAGAGCTATAGTTATAATGGCGTTTGTTAAATGATGTACATCCACCGTTAAAATCATCTGAGTGATAACGAATTGCATCATCGTAATTGTTATTTGTATAATTTTGTTTCATTGCTGAACTGGTATTAATTGCTTCAATATATCTGCACTTTTTGACTAATTCTGCAACTAAGTCTTCATAATCATCAGCTTGGATATTTGCTGCAAGTTTCACAACATTGTAATCTCTCAAACCTGAGATAAAATTTGATTTAAATTGTCTATTTGCATAGACGTTATTCCCAAGCTTTTTAATAGAAGCATGAATTTTGTCAGCCCTCTCTTTATAATCTTCAAAAGATTCATGATACAATTGCTTTAAACTATAAACTTCCATGATAATCTGCTCAATACTTAATTTTTCTTCAAAGGCATTTCTCAAAGCTAGTTTGGTTTCATTCCAAGTTTCTTTAATTATATTGTCAGCTTTATCTAGCGCTTTCCCATGAAACTTCATGCGAACTACTACAAGTAGTTGATGTTCCCAATGAAGGTTGACATTATTTTCATTACCTTGTGCAAAAAGGTCTATAAATGCAATAAAATTTTGTAGATGGTTATGAGATCCATCAAATTTTGGAATGCAAATTACTGCCTCTTTCAGATCAAACACCATTTTGTTATTTTATAATTTAAAATTGAAATTTATAAGTGATGCATAACAATGAACATTTTATTCAAACACTTTTACTCAACGAAATAGCTTTGAAGTACTGACTTCTCCATCAAATCATCAAACAATATTACTTTTTTCACAAAAAAAACAGAACTTAAAACTAAAAGGTACTCACCATGTTATCAGTAGAATGATGATCATCCTCTCGTGGTGGCCTGCCTCGCTTACGGATGAAATCGTCAAAGTCGTCGAAACAGCAACACACAAATTCACGAAAAACGGTCACAAACAATACTCAGTTCTGCGTGGTTCTAGAATTCACGAGTAATACACCCACACTTTTGCTTCCTTGTATCTTCTAATCAAAATCGAGTGCTGTAACAATTATTACTTAAGTCAGTCAGAAATGGCGTTTTCCTTTTTCCTAGCGGTTAGTTTCCGCTGTCACCAGATGTATCGGACCGAGTGTCCGAGCGGGATAACTGTGATATTATGCACTGGTTAAGATAACACTTGCACATTGATTTTAACTGCTTTTATTTATTACATTGACATGAGTACTGACTGACACAAGCACAAGCACAAACCCAAGCACAAGACTATTTAGCTGCACAACTGATAACAGAGCACAAGCATAAGGAACACTGACTAATGACTGCACAATACAAAAAGACACCCCGACTGAACAAGCTCAGGCCGTTAAATACTAAGATCACTGAACTGTGATCTACCAGTGCCCTAGGTCGTGGTCGAAAAATGTTATACAAAACATCAGGTGTCAAGCGTTACCGCTACCTGAATGTTTTGTATAACACACCGCGTGTGCTAGACCATTTACCGTTGTCGTGAACTTGACATTGTTCATGACAAACAATAACTGTAGTCTATGTATAGTAGGTAAGCGACTTAGGGTCGCTACACGTGCTTTTTCAAACCCTGCAACTTGCTGCAAGAACAAAATACTGGATATGTTTGTTTTTTTTTCTGAAATCGCATGCGATTTCGACCAAACTGCATCGATAACTCAAAAGTGATAAAAATGCGTTTAGACATTTTTAGTTATAACTTTTTTAATATAAACATTTTTAGTTATAACTTCAGCCAAACAAAATGTCAATGCGTTTTTCTCGGAAGGTCGAAATGGCAGATGCGACAAGTTAGCACGATCACGTTATTGATGTTTATGTGATCATATGGCACGTTCTGACTGCGCTGTGAAAACAAGTTAACAGAAATTCGTTCAATAGTAATCTAAAATTCGTATTTAAAATACTGTTTTTGGTGTTTATACAAAACTTACGCCAAAATCGGGAAAGTCAATGTTAACTTTGGGGTGGTGCTAAAAAAGAAGGAGTGGAATTCCGGATTATTGCATGTTTCGATACTATAAACAGCTCCGCTAAATTTGAGCATCATCAGAAAAAGTCAACTTTGAATTTTACTTTTTTGTATACAGTTAATTGAGTGACAGGACCCATAGGTTAGTTCAAAACTGTTAGAGGTTAGTAAAACCACTATGATCACTGCAAAGCAATTAACATAATAAAGAGAAAACTGGATATAAGAAAAAGTTCAGCTTTCTTCGTCTGTTTGGTATGATTCAATCGCAAATGCCACAAGTAATGTCAAATTCTGTGCAATCCCAACGATTGCTAGTGGGAGAGAGAGCTATGGGATGTGACCACATTACCATATAAATGGTATAATTACCCATTGCACAGAATGCACGGCAAGTTTGGTGACCCTGATGCATTTTCCACGCACATTAAACTGCAGAAACATTTGCTCACGACAGCCTCATTTTTTTTCTTTATTTCAGGCTCACGCTCGCTGTATCTATATAGTAAATGGTATATCGTCCTCTCTTTATCCACTTAGTCGCTTCAATTTGGATACGTTCCTCCACCCCACCGACAAGGGTTAATCCACTGAAGCGTCTGTGTTGTTGTTGCTGCTGCTGTAGCGGACACCACCACCATCCACCCGCCCCGGAATGACTGGAAGAGGAGCAAAATAATTGATAAGAGAAAAATAAAACAACAATTTATATGATATCTTTTTATGTTAATCCCAATGTTTTAATGCTTGCATATGCGCTCTTGTTATTTTCGTTAGCGCTTGTACTTGTTTGCCTCACTCTATCTCTCTCTCCCTGTGTTCTGTTTCGCTTCACTTGGCTTATTTTCAACATCTTTTCGTTTTTTTTTGGATCTGCAAAGTGCTAATATGCTTTTTAGTGCGAGTTTCCCAACCGTTCGGTTGAACTTTTTTCTTTTGTTTCCTTCTTTTCGCTTGGATTTCGAAACTTCTCGTCGACAACGGCGGCGTCTGCTGCAAGTAACAACCGAACGGCGGCGGCAGCGCCTGCCTGGATCTGTGTTATCCAATTCCAATTCGATATGGCCTCATAGCCTCCTGCGTTTTCATCCCCTTCAGCTCCGGTGCCTTAGTCTTAGCAGCAGCAGGCGGCGATCAACGAATTGTAATCAAGTTCCCAAGATTATGCTCCGGTTCGTTCGCTCGTTGGAGGGTGTGCCTGCGTCCGTAGTGTGTGCTGAGGCACGTTTTCGTCGATTTTTATTTGCTCCACAGACAGAACAACCTCTCCTTCTACATCGATATGTGCGTACATCGGAGGGTACGAGTCCTACATATGTACTTTTATTCTGTGGCTCCTATTCGACGCGCCTACACAAATTTCGCTCTTTCTTTCTTTTGCCTCGATTTTGTTTTCTGCCTTTCTGCCACCCTCTCGCAGGAAGTACTCGTCGACGTTGCAATATTGCTCCATGTAACGACTAAAAGGTATTATGTTTGTGCTTTGGGTGCTACCAGGCAGCATTGTGGCCCCATGTCAGGGCCATGTAACTGCGAGGATGCTGCTGGAGGCTGTATTTCTACGGTATTGTATGTTTGTGTGTGAACTGTAATGTAGAGAGATACCGTTCTGTTTACCGTTCAACATCGATTGATTTGTTTGAGCAATGTTTATATTAGCAATGGGATTGAAAAAAGTTAAGTGATTGAAAATTGTTTTTTGACGTCTACTTTTGAATAGTTCGATTTGCCCTTGCAAATATTTAACAAATTTGATGTTAATACAAGTTGATAATCGAGTGAGAAACTAAACGAGTAATGTTAGAAATTCAGAAAGTGTTAAATTAAACTTGCAAAAATTCCCAATATTTGTAATTGATTAACATGACCACTAAGTTGGGGAGCCCATAGTTTACCTTAAATAACTGGCAGTCACAACTATTAAATTAAAAACGAAGATACTTAAAATTAACTGACTTCTATTCTTCAATGTTATTTTAAAATTTGGAGGCTAGTAATTTTTAATTTTGAAAAGGTACCAAAAAAGAATTGCCAGTTAATTAAAACTCTGGCATTTTTTAAATATTTAAGAACGCCAATTGTTAATATTAGGTTCAGTTTAATAAAACTAAAATTTCCGGGTCCCAAGAATTCCCAGGAAATTGCAAAATTCAACTCTCGCTTCCCGGGAAATTGAAAATCTCGAGAATCGTCACCATCTAGGAGTGATCGTTGATCAATTCGACTCTAGTCACTAATGATAAAGTATAATAGGACCTATAAATCAAAGATGTCGGCCAAATTGACTGTGATAGAATATTGAAACAATGCATTTTGTAATTTAATACGTAATTATTTAAATTTGACTAAAATGGAATGTAAATTAATACGTAGCTATTTTAATTTTACTAAAATGGGATAGCAGAATTTAAATGTAATGATAAAAATAAGAAAATGAAATGAAAATTGATTCAATAATCCGAAGCCCTTACAAACCTTCAGATAATCGAACTTCGGATAATCGAAAGTTTGGATAATTGAGGCTTCGGATAATCAATTTTGGACTGTACCTAAGTTTATAATATCATGAAAATAAATGGGATTCTTCCCAATTTTGTGAACGCAACCTATTTTTTCCGTGCATTTTATTTAATAGCCATTTAGATTTATAAAATGACTTTTGTATTTTATTTTCAATTTAAAGTTAACTACCGTCAGTTAGAGGGGTCAATGGGTCTGGGGTGTGAGATTGGGTCAAAGTTATTTTTACGGCTTTAAATACTTGTTTTTGAAACAAATTCTGTCATTTTGGCAGCTGTCTTAAGTTGATGTACGTCTCGAAAAGTCATCTTCTTCTTCTATCTATGTATATAAAAAAAATCGACGGTTTTGTTCGAACGCGAATCAGTTCGATACGGAGCGTCGGATCGAGGTGCTCTTTGTTGCGCTGGGTTCGTGTAAGTCCAATGAAGGTTTATACGCTAATAAATTGACCCTTTGGCCACTTTGAATCCGATTCCGGAGCATCGGAAAATTGTATGGAGAAAGTTACGCAATATCATGTTTGGAGGCTGAATAAGCAAAAAATCAAAAAATGTCAACAAACGAAAAAAAGGGCAGAACGAAGTTTGTCGGGTAAGGCTTGTTTTAATATATTTGTTGGAATTTCTCGAAAGGTACTCAAATGTAACCAAAAATACCTTTAAGGGTGTCCCACAGAACTTCATAAAGAGCAAAACTTCAACAATTTTTATACCAAATGAGTACGATACCATAAGAAGAAGCATTTTTGAATTTCGTACCGTGAAACCAGAACAGATTGCTTCCAGGTTTCCGATGGCATGAACTATTTTCATGTTTACGAAATCTCTTTTTAGCGTTTAAGAATCACGTCTTTGATGTTCAAATTGAACTTCAAAATTGGTAATTGGTAATGAAATGAAATTTAAGAAAAGCATGTTTAAAATAATGTGTTTTAAAAATATATTTAAGGGGTTACATACATGTAGAAAATCACAAAATTTCATATTACAGAAAATTTATTGAATCCACTAAAAAGATGATTTTCAATCACTCCTGAAAGTTTTATGAAGATATTATATGATTAAACAAAGTTAGAGACGATTTTAAGCTCAACATTTTGCCGTGCGCAAAGCGGACTGTCAAACTTTTTGAGCGTTTTTCTCGAAACACCGAGTTGATTTACGGGTGCCACGATATCTCGAGATGGGATGGACCAAATTGGCTGAAATTCGGATTGACGAAGCCCGATTTTGAAATTTTATATGAATAACACAAAAATATTTTTATCTTTTTTAAAAATAAGTTTTTCGAAAATCGGCCTTCGTCATGCACACAGGACCGGTTTAACGAGTCTCCACCAAAGTGTTAAGATATCGTGGCACCCGTTTTTTGAAACTGCTATCTTCAAATAGCTATATCTCGGCAATGATAAAACCAAATTTCTTCTAATTTGTTTTGATAATAGATAAAAATGAATATTTTAATGCCCTGAAAACAGATTTTAAATAAAATTAAGTGTGAGCTCACACCTCACCTTTGACTTTTTTTTCGATTTACATGTATGTAACCTCTTAAATGTATTTAGTTAACATGATGATTAAAAAATGAATTACTCGTTTAATACACATGGGTAATTCTCCGCCAACTCACACAGCAGTTGCCCCGACCCCTCTTCGATTTGCGTGAAACTTTGTCCTAAGGGGTAACTTTTGTCCCTGATCACGAATCCGAGGTCCGTTTTTTGATATCTCGTGACGGAGGGGCGGTACGACCCCTTCCATTTTTGAACATGCGAAAAAAGAGGTGTTTTTCAATAATTTGCAGCCTGAAACGTTGATGAGATAGAAATTTGGTGTCAAAGGGACTTTTATGTAAAATTAGACGCCCGATTTGATGGCGTACTCAAAATTCCGAAAAAACGTATTTTTCATCGAAAAAAACACTAAAAAAGTTTTAAACATTCTCCCATTTTCCGTTACTCGACTGTAAAAAATTTTGGAACATGTCATTTTATGGGAAATTTAATGTACTTTTCGAATCTACATTGTCCCAGAAGGGTCATTTTTTCATTTAGAACAAAAATTTTCATTTTAAAATTTCGTGTTTTTTCTAACTTTGCAGGGTTATTTTTTAGAGTGTAACAATGTTCTACAAAGTTGTAGAGCAGACAATTACAAAAATTTTGATATATAGACATAAGGGGTTTGCTTGTAAACATCACGAGTTATCGCGATTTTACGAAAAAAAGTTTTGAAAAAGTTGGTCGTCATCGATCATGGCCGTTCATGGTCACCCGCGACAGACACGGACGACGAAACAAAGAGAAACGCAAAAAGCAACATTTTCAAAACTTTTTTTCGTAAAATCGCGATAACTTGTGATGTTTATAAGCAAACCCCTTATGTCTATATATCAAAATTTTTGTAATTGTCTGCTCTACAACTTTGTAGAACATTGTTACACTCTAAAAAATAACCCTGCAAAGTTAGAAAAAACACGAAATTTTAAAATGAAAAATTTTGTTCTAAATGAAAAAATGACCCTTCTGGGACAATGTAGATTCGAAAAGTACATTAAATTTCCCATAAAATGACATGTTCCAAAATTTTTTACAGTCGAGTAACGGAAAATGGGAGAATTTTTAAAACTTTTTTAGTGTTTTTTTCGATGAAAAATACGTTTTTTCGTAATTCTGAGTACGCCATCAAATCGGGCGTCTAATTTTACATAAAAGTCCCTTTGACACCAAATTTCTATCTCATCACCGTTTCAGGCTGCAAATTATTGAAAAACACCTCTTTTTTCGCATGTTCAAAAATGGAAGGGGTCGTACCGCCCCTCCGTCACAAGATATCAAAAAACGGACCTCGGATTCGTGATCAGGGACAAAAGTTACCCCTTAGGACAAAGTTTCACGCAAATCGAAGAGGGGTCGGGGCAACTTTTCCCGATTTCGTGTGAGTTGGTAGAGAATTACCCACATACATGGATCAAGCCGCAGCGTTACTTTGCATTTTTAACAATTTGAATTTAATTGTAGTTTCCGCTAAATTGATGACATACAGAATGTTGTAATCTTTCAATGGCAATGTCTTTAAAATGAAGAAACAACCATAACCAAGTGAAACATATTAGCAAAAATGGAGCTTAAGCGAAAACATGAAACGGAACGATGTAGTATTAAGTGAAC
Organism: Culex pipiens pallens; assembly: GCF_016801865.2. Lineage (NCBI taxonomy): Eukaryota > Metazoa > Arthropoda > Insecta > Diptera > Culicidae > Culex > Culex pipiens. Next base: position 70,147 of record NW_026292820.1, read on the forward strand.
CAACCAATATCCTACAATGTTTAAGTGTGTCTGTATGTTGCGGGCGCGCGCTCGTGTATCTGTGTCTCTAAACAAATATTGTAATATGTTCCGAGAAACTTTTTTATTTTTATTGTTTCCACTTAAACCACGCAGCAACTTTGCGCTCTTTCTCTCTGCTACTGCTGCTGGAGAACCGCGTTAAGACCACCCACCAACCACCCCAAAAAACACCATTAAACCACTACCACACTACTATTCCATCACCACCTTTTTTGTTGAACAGAAGCTGCTGCTGCCTTCTCTCTTGCTCTGTTTTTTTTTTAATTCTTGTAGTTGCTCCATAACGAGTGCATACGACGAAGACTGGGCGACGAGCATGTGTACCAGTAGCAGCAGCAAACAGGTCTCTGTGTACCACCAATAGCAGCACGCTTGTGGTACAGCGGGAAGCGGTACAGATGATGAATTCAGACGAATAAAAATAACACACAAAGCATTATGATGGTACCCACCTTGCTTGCACCAACATAGTGTGAAAAAGAAACCACAATCCCCTGGGATGCCCTGCCGCATACGCAAGTTCAGGCAAGACCAAGGAACCATCATCCATCATAGCCGCCCTTCCCTGCCTTGTACTATCTTGTAGTTCGTGGTGCGGTCAACGGTGGCAGCTCCGGAACGCGACTCCTCCAACCGGAGTCTTCTCGTAAGGAGACCATGTTGAGAGTGAAATGCCGACGGAACTCCAAACATCCAAATGACGACGATCCAATTCATCAGCCCTGGCCGCGCGCAATTTCACGATTGGATCACACACGTATACGCGGATGTGTTCTCGCGTTACGTTGGACAGATCTTTTGGTTCAAACCCACCACGAGGCGTGTCACCCGTTCGTCGTCGTCGTCTTTTGCGACTCGCGACGTTTTTCCGTCTCTTTCTTTCAGAGTGCACTCACAAACACACATACACAAAGAGTTTTGTCCGCTCAAGACGCTCCCTTTCGCGTTCGACTGTATTGGTCAGGCTCCCCTTCTCCGGTGGGGCGCTTGGAGAAGAGCAAACTCCAACTTGGTCCCGCAGTATATCCGCGCCTTTTTTTCTCGCTGTTTCCGTTTGAATGCGATGCATTTTTCCTCCCCATCGGGCTGTGGGGCCATGTTGGTGTCTCTTCGATGGAAGTGGTGGTGGATGCACTCTCTTCTTACAGCTTAGATGTACAGCGAAACATCGCCGAAGCAATAACAGATACTTTTTCAAACATGTGTTTGTGGTTCGCCTTTAAGTGGGAAAAAAGTGGCCTGTACTCCACTCGACTCGAACCATTTGTGGAGGAATGGGGGCGGAACAGAAAATTTACACAGATTGAGAGAATAAAATGAGATCTAGGATCCGCGGGGAGTTCGGTACGGGTAGACAAGTCTTGCCAACTGTCGTGCATGTTCAGAATGATGGAGAAATTTTTTGAAGAAGTTTTGGTTGCAAACAAAAGTGTCCGATATTTGTACCAAAAAAGGGTTAAAGTTGAAAAAAATCAAACGCCAGATTAAAATCATGATATACCGTGCGACTCCATGAGTTTGATAGGTAAATGAAAATTAAATGCCCTTGACAGATTCAGCTTTTTCTAAATTGTGATGATGATGATACTAGACGGAGAAAAAATCGTTCCTAAAATAGTGTATAATCGGGAACAATGTGATAACTAAAGTACAAAAACGTTCCATGAAAAAATAGCAAACCATGAACACTTGTTAACATGGTTTAGAAATTAAAGCACTCTGGTGCACATCAAAATAAAATTAATTTTGGAATGTTGAAAATTTGGTTGGTTGAATATTACTTATTTTTGAGTAATATTACTCAAAAAATGTGAACCTGATGAAAATTCATCAATTCCTGATGTAATATTACACATTTTTTGACACAAAATCTGTCAGCGTTTCCTGATGTGATATTTCCATATTTTTTTTGTATGGAAACAAATTTTAACTACGTTTTTGGGTGGGTACTTCTGCTGCTGTAGGGCTTTAATAACAATTTTACAATTTTACAATTTTACAATTTTACAATTATAACAACTGGTGTTCACTCCCAGTCCATACTCGAAGTGAACTAACCTTGTAAGAGATGTGCTTCCGGTGTCAGGGCGTACAAAACCGATGGGACTCTCCCTTATAATACCCAGGGTCGGCGTGACGCTCGAGTTTAATCAAAAGCCAAGAAAACACTGCGAATGACTAAGGGAAACTACTTTATTTTTCGCGTAAGGTCGACAATTTATTCCGGGAATACCTTCCAACTTCCACTAGCTCACACGTCCCGTCCCACTTCCTTATAACTACTCCTACCTCACACGTCCTCTTCTTCTTTTCGCACTTCCGGTGCACGCGTTCGGGGCCCCGTTCTCGCCGCTCTGCCGTCGTCGCTGCTCCTTCCTGCTGTCGTCGACGCTCCTCCGGCGCTCTGCCAAGGGGGTGGCTTCTTCGTCAGTCGGATGGACCCTCCGACGCTTCGGCTGCAGCCTTCAAGGACCCTCGCCTGCCGTCCGCGCCCTTCCTGTGCTTGGTGACGTGCAACAGGCTTCGACGGTGTCCGGGGACTCCGTCGGAACAGTCCGGGGTTAGGGTTCGCGGTTGTAACGGTAACGGCCTGGCGGTCGAACACTGTCCAGCGAGACGCTGACGGTTCGTACGGATGGTTCACCGGGCCGGATGTCGCACGGCCGGGGTGAAACCACGGTGTTCACGCAGTGAACAAAGGAACACAAAGGGGTCCTGGATGAGGGATTCAAAATGGCGGTTAGGGTATTGTCAGGCTTGGGGTTTGTTCGGGGATTTTCCTGGGGGTTTTCCGGTCATACCTGGATGTCCAAATCTCCTACGGGAAACTCCTGCTCTCTCGGCACGGCCACGGATGTAGCTCTTCCGGGCACTTCCCAATCCTTCAAGGATTCAATACTCCAACACTGGTACACTGACTTCGCGGGTAACGGTTGTACTTGCCGACAACCTTCCACTTCTCGATATCCGGACTTAATGACCGAGCAACGGTCGGGTCAAAATCCCGAACCCCTGACCTCTTACGCGCCAACCCATCTCCTCCTCATCCTGTCATCCTCAAGGATTACGCACATTCACCACCCCCAATGGCCGCCCATGCGATGTTATGCAGCAGCGCTCCTGGTGGTGACTAGCGGTAACGACGCACGGTGTGGGACTTCCAGCTTCGGGTTTCTTGCTTGCTGGGCAGCGTCCTGGTAACTTCCCGTCGACAAACACAACGTCTTCTTGGCACAATAATTTACATTTAAATAATTTAACACAAAATTCGCGACGAGTCACATCAATTATTGTACACAACACTCACACTGGTTACACAATTTTACAATTTTACAATTTTACAATTTTACAATTTTACAATTTTACAATTTTACAATTTTACAATTTTACAATTTTACAATTTTACAATTTTACAATTTTACAATTTTACAATTTTACAATTTTACAATTTTACAATTTTACAATTTTACAATTTTACAATTTTACAATTTTACAATTTTACAATTTTACAATTTTACAATTTTACAATTTTACAATTTTACAATTTTACAATTTTTACAATTTTACAATTTTACAATTTTACAATTTTACAATTTACAATTTTACAATTTTACAATTTTACAATTTTACAATTTTACAATTTTACAATTTTACAATTTTACAATTTTACAATTTTACAATTTTACAATTTTACAATTTTACAATTTTACAATTTTACAATTTTACAATTTTACAATTTTACAATTTTACAATTTTACAATTTTACAATTTTACAATTTTACAATTTTACAATTTTACAATTTTACAATTTTACAATTTTACAATTTTACAATTTTACAATTTTACAATTTTACAATTTTACAATTTTACAATTTTACAATTTTACAATTTTACAATTTTACAATTTTACAATTTTACAATTTTACAATTTTACAATTTTACAATTTTACAATTTTACAATTTTACAATTTTACAATTTTACAATTTTACAATTTTACAATTTTACAATTTTACAATTTTACAATTTTACAATTTTACAATTTTACAATTTTACAATTTTACAATTTTACAATTTTACAATTTTACAATTTTACAATTTTACAATTTTACAATTTTACAATTTTACAATTTTACAATTTTACAATTTTACAATTTTACAATTTTTACAATTTTACAATTTTACAATTTTACAATTTTACAATTTACAATTTTACAATTTTACAATTTTGCAATTTTGCAATTCTACAATTTTACAATTTTACAATGTTACAAGTTTACAATTTTACAATTTTACAATTTTACAATTTTACAATTTTACAATTTTACAATTTTACAATTTTACAATTTTACAATTTTACAATTTTACAATTTTACAATTTTACAATTTTACAATTTTACAATTTTACAATTTTACAATTTTACAATTTTACAATTTTACAATTTTACAATTTTACAATTTTACAATTTTACAATTTTACAATTTTACAATTTTACAATTTTACAATTTTACAATTTTACAATTTTACAATTTTACAATTTTACAATTTTACAATTTTACAATTTTACAATTTTACAATTTTACAATTTTACAATTTTACAATTTTACAATTTTACAATTTTACAATTTTACAATTTTACAATTTTACAATTTTACAATTTTACAATTTTACAATTTTACAATTTTACAATTTTACAATTTTACAATTTTACAATTTTACAATTTTACAATTTTACAATTTTACAATTTTACAATTTTACAATTTTACAATTTTACAATTTTACAATTTTACAATTTTACAATTTTACAATTTTACAATTTTACAATTTTACAATTTTACAATTTTACAATTTTACAATTTTACAATTTTACAATTTTACAATTTTACAATTTTACAATTTTACAATTTTACAATTTTACAATTTTACAATTTTACAATTTTACAATTTTACAATTTTACAATTTTACAATTTTACAATTTTACAATTTTACAATTTTACAATTTTACAATTTTACAATTTTACAATTTTACAATTTTACAATTTTACAATTTTACAATTTTACAATTTTACAATTTTACAATTTTACAATTTTACAATTTTACAATTTTACAATTTTACAATTTTACAATTTTACAATTTTACAATTTTACAATTTTACAATTTTACAATTTTACAATTTTACAATTTTACAATTTTACAATTTTACAATTTTACAATTTTACAATTTTACAATTTTACAATTTTACAATTTTACAATTTTACAATTTTACAATTTTACAATTTTACAATTTTACAATTTTACAATTTTACAATTTTACAATTTTACAATTTTACAATTTTACAATTTTACAATTTTACAATTTTACAATTTTACAATTTTACAATTTTACAATTTTACAATTTTACAATTTTACAATTTTACAATTTTACAATTTTACAATTTTACAATTTTACAATTTTACAATTTTACAATTTTACAATTTTACAATTTTACAATTTTACAATTTTACAATTTTACAATTTTACAATTTTACAATTTTACAATTTTACAATTTTACAATTTTACAATTTTACAATTTTACAATTTTACAATTTTACAATTTTACAATTTTACAATTTTACAATTTTACAATTTTACAATTTTACAATTTTACAATTTTACAATTTTACAATTTTACAATTTTACAATTTTACAATTTTACAATTTTACAATTTTACAATTTTACAATTTTACAATTTTACAATTTTACAATTTTACAATTTTACAATTTTACAATTTTACAATTTTACAATTTTACAATTTTACAATTTTACAATTTTACAATTTTACAATTTTACAATTTTACAATTTTACAATTTTACAATTTTACAATTTTACAATTTTACAATTTTACAATTTTACAATTTTACAATTTTACAATTTTACAATTTTACAATTTTACAATTTTACAATTTTACAATTTTACAATTTTACAATTTTACAATTTTACAATTTTACAATTTTATTGAACAGCAGTTAGAAACTGTTGTCTCAAAAACTAACCTAATCCACTTATGAGGTCTTTCCTATCAATAGGTAATATCTGGGTGATGAATAGAAAGAATGCGTAACGTGATTTTCGAATGATCCCACTTTGTTTACATCTACAAAGTAGGAGGCTGTTCAAGCACAAGGATGACTTTATTCTTACTGATAAATGAGTTCTTTTATAATCAGTAGTGTGTGTTTTATTTTGTCTAGTTTTTGACATTTTTTGCTGGTAAATTGTGTGTGTTTTCAAGTTTCGATCGGTTAGAAGATGTTTTTTTTTTACGGGTGACGAAGAACTGCAGCTAGAGTGTCATTCTGCGATGTTGCAGATAAATTCTCTGTCTGATTTTGGAATCCTGCAGCTCTTCCTGGTCCAACGAAAAAACATCGCTAAATATAGTGAAGCTGATCCAACAAACAGAGAAGATTTTCCCTAAACCAGTAGGTTTTCAAACAGAATTAAACAATAAAGACAGCTTCTGGATGGATACAGCCCCATCGACTCCATAAACTACTTCCCTTCATAATTTTAAAAAATGACCATCTCGCCATCAACTTTCTTAAGATTTCTTGACTTCAACTCCATATCCTCAAAAGCCACTCATTTTTCATTCTTGCGAAAAAAAAAACTATTTTTAATTATCGATAACGATACTCTCTTCTTTTGGCGAACAGTAAATTGGTTCCACTTTGACAGTCCAAAATTGAGGCCGTTTTGCGAACCACTATTCAGCACCCAGGGTAATATGATGGGTTTGTACACAAATTTCGTCCAATTTCGTTTAGATCCGGAATAAATAAATACGTAGTTCGTCACTTTTTAGTTTGACTTTGTGAAAAATTGATCAACCACCAACCATTGAGTTTACATAACTTTTGAACTACTTATCGAAGTTAAATTTTATTGAAACTCGTCGGCCTGGATCCGATCCCAGACGGTCCCGGTGGCATTTTTCGAGACGAGATTTGT
>NW_026292820.1:77289-212289 GCF_016801865.2 Culex pipiens pallens
AATAAAATTATATAGTCATCTTTAGGTAACTTTTTTGAAAATAGTCAAAGTTTTTCATTTAATTAAGGCTCATGTTTGCCCACTATTGTAATTTTTTTTCTGGAAATTTCTGAAAAGTTGGCATTTGATGTCCCCTAAAACATATCAGAAAATAAAAAAATTAAAATAGTGTCTTTTTTGGCAAACCAAGTTTTAGTGACAAAAATTGAAATTAAAAATCACAAAAAAAAATTTACCGTGTATCATATTTTTTCAGTGTAGTCCTTATTCATACCTACAACTTTGCCGAAGACACAAAATCGATCGAAAAATTCCTTCCAAAGATACAGATTATCGAATTATCATAAATCATTTTTGTATCGACAGTTTCCAAATTTGTATGGAAAATTATATGGACAAAGTAATGATGCAAAATGGCTTCTTTGGGCATACCGAAGGCACCAAAAAAGTTTCAGCCGGATTAAAAAATACAAAAATATTGAATTACCGAAATCTCAGAGAATTGCTCACATGACTGTGTTGACATGCCCCCGGAATCAATTAGTATCCACATGTTCAAGTTTTACAACCACTGGAGTGAACCAATCACCGCCATTTTGGATTCGCCGGGATGCATCCAAGAGCGTAATAATCGGGTGCAGTCTACTGAGAGAATTTATGTTACACCCAAGCACAACACACAAGCATACAAGCCCACATTTTTATCCTGTGCCGACCAGACGTATGATGATGTTTCGAGACGAAGTAATGTGCCGATTCGGGGTTGAGGTACAGAAAACAACAATAGGAACGTTCAAACAAAACGAAGTTTGACGATTTTCTGGTATTGATTTTTGAGTAAAATTTGTTTGAAATGGAAAACTCGAACGGGCGTATGAACAATCAACTAATTAAAAAAACATTAACCAAACAAAATTTACTTACCACTTAGGTGAAGTTCATTCCTGCTTTTTACACTGCAGTTATGTAAAAGATCAGCCACAAGACAGAAGAAGATTAGTAGAAAATAGGCATTGAAGTAAGCTCGTCTGGCTCATTTTTGTAGCAGCAAATTGTAACTTTGTAGCAAAAAGTCCTTTTTCACGCACATTGCACTAAATTATCATCATTTTTATTTACATGCACCAGTTCCACTCGCTATACTGAATCGATTATATATTATTTGAGCTCAAATAAATCACATAATTGGAAATGGTTTGATTCACACTTTGTCCCGTTGGGTGGCTACTGCGAATGTCGCATTACAAGCACGAGTAGAATAAGGATTTTGCACAAGCCATAACCAGAACAACGGCATTGTAAATTACTTTTTGAAACAATACGCTAGTTACATACATATGTATACATTGCAAATATACATATATATTACCCAATAGATTGCAGAAGAAAAAAAAATCTAACAACACAGGTAGTCTTTGTCACAACAGCAAACGAGATGTTTCTACGGCGGGGCACGTAAAGTGAGTCCGTCCACCAGAAAGAACTTTTTCTTCCCAAGTTGCAGCAGGTTTCAGCATCCTAGCGACCGACGCCACCATCGGGGGTTGCCAGGCAACGGTTTAACTTCGGATCATTTTCCCCTGGAGGGGAAATTCTGTGTATTTGCGCGCCACCGTTCAAGTTCGTTTGGTATATAATAGTAGGAAAATTAGCACAAGCACCAATTTGCATAGCTTTTTGAGAAATCGGGAAAGCCTATTTGAAATAAAATCGGTACAAATATGAATCACACAAACAAATTTTGCTTAAATGAAATTCATTATTACACTGCCTCGTCGTTATATGGATTTTTACTGAGGAAAGGCTATGGAACCACTCGAAAATTGGACTTCTTAATTTGACCTCCTAGGCCCACCTTCACGTGCCGGGTCCAGTGGTTTAGTGGTTAGAGTGGTAGCCTCTAAATCCCAGTATCTTTAAAAAATCCCGAATATAGCGGTATACACCATTGTTGAGCTAGCTGTATCATTCGATTTATTTCCTCAAGTTTAAGCAATTGTCTTGGTTTGAAAAATAAAGCGAAAAATAATTATTGAATAAATCGAAACTTGGAAAAGTTGGATTTTCCATGTCAATTTCCACACACAATTGAAATGCACAACGTAAGGACGAAATTTTGGAGAGTTGTTAAGAGACCTAAATGCAACCGATAATTGAACCGTGTTCTGATAGATCAACCAAGTTGAACCACCCTACGCAAGTACACATTTTATTTGAAGTTTTCGTCGATTTCAAGAGAGGGGGAAAAAACAAATTTCAAGGCTTATTTTCAAATTTGAAACAAAAAGTAACCAGTTACCTGCCCCTGTTCGCATAAATGTCTTATATGTGCATGTCCTAATATGCATTTTCTCCACTTTGAAGGTATAAATGCAGTTTAGTTTAATTTTCTAGATATGGTTTTTTGAACATAAAAACTGGATTTTTCGATGCGCCACGCGCATAAAAGAGAAAATGAGGTGAAAACCACGACGCCCCATGTCAGACGGTGAACACGTGGCAGAGCATAGGGGAGAGTGGGGAGACTTGATCCCCTTTTTTTGTATCACAAATAACTCTGTCAATTTCTCACAAAACTATAAACTTTTTGCATGAATTAAAAGCTTAAACATTCATCTATGTTTGGCTAATAAGGGTATTTCATCAGATGAACTCTTCGAATCATGCAAGCGTTTTAAAAAAATATTTTAAACCGGCATTTTAAAAATGTTAGGGGTAACTTGATCCCCCTTTCAACATTTTGAAGAAATCTTAAGCAAAATGTTTCTTATTCATCCAAACTTTTAATTTTCTATAAGTTACAGCAATTTCACATAAAACCTGTACGTTTGTGTTCAAAATATAACAAGTTTAGTATGTAAAATATTTAAAAACTTATAATATTATTGTTTAGACCAAAATTAAGCATGTTTACAAAAGCTGGAAATTTTTGTTTACAAAACTTTTGAAAAAAGGTTCAAACTGCAGTAAGTTATGTACAACTATACTAAAGGAAACTATGTATGAAAACCCAGCCCAATTAATTAATCTTGAGGCTGATTCCAGTGACTGTAAAAATGCAGGGATCAAGTCTCCCTAAACGCACTTTTTTAAACAATTGATTGTAAAAATAGTATTACGATAAACTTAACATCAAATGCGTAAGGGTTTTGGAGTTGATAAGTTTATCAAACAATTTATATATAAAAAATATTTTTTTGAATAGTTTTTTAGTGTTTTCTATGCGTATCAAAAAAAGAAAAAAAGATCTCTTGGAAGTTTTTTGCAGCTCGTTTTAGAAAAATGTGTGTAACTTAATCTAAACATTTTTTATATTTTTTTCTTTGTTTTCTTCAATGAGTTTTGGTTAATTTCGCACAACTTTCTAGAACAAAGCTAATTGTTTTACCCACATGGTGACGAGATACAGGCTTGGGATCAAGTGTTCCCGGGGATCAAGTCTCCCCAGTCTCCCCTACACTCAAGTTTTGGATCAGAAAAAAACCTTTAAAAACCTTTTTGTCACTAAAACTTGATTTGCAAAAAAAACTCTTTTTAATTTTTTTTATTTTTTGATATGTTTTAGGGGACATAAAATGAAAACTTTTCAGAAATTTCCAGGTTGTGCAAAAAATCTTTGACCGAGTTATGAATTTTTGAATGAATGCTGATTTTTTCAAAAAATCGAAATATTGGTCGCATAAATTTTTCATTTTCATTTTTCAATGTAAAATCAAATTTGCAATCAAAGAGTACTTTAGTGAAACTTTGATAAAGTGCACCGTTTTCAAGTTATAGCCATTTTTAGGTAACTTTTTTTAAAAATAGTCGCAGTTGTTTGCCCACTTTAAAAAAAAATGTTTGAAAAGCTAAGAAAATTCTCTATATTTTGCTTTTTTGAACTTTGTTGATACGACCCATAGTTGCTGAGATATTGCCATGCAAAGGAAAATTGATGTTTTCTAAGTCTCACCCGAACAACCCACCATTTTCTAACGTCAATAGTCCGATTTACAATGTTAAAATATGAAACATTTGTGAAATTTTCCGATCTTTTCGAAACCATATTTTCATCAGCCCGGGAGCAAATTTTTGAAAATGGCGAATAGTTTAACTAAATATAGTTTTTGCCTTGTTTTGGTTTAAAACGACAAAATAAGCATTATGGAATCATTTTCTTTAAAAACTTGTTTAGAGATACGCCACGTTCAAATATTAGTCTAGAACTGTTGAAGTGAGCGTGCCACAAAAGCCGTCACGAAAAAAAAGTTTCCTATGCAAATTTTGAGTTGCGTATTTGATGGACGTACTTTGCCGGGTCCGGTGGTTTAGTGGTTAGCGTGGTAGCCTCTTAACCCCAGTATGGCCTGGGTTCAATCCCAGACGGACCCGGTGGCATTTTTCGAGACGAGATTTGCCTGACCACGTCTTCTATCGGATGGGGAAGTAAAACGTCGGTCCATTTGCGTAAAAGAGGTTTTGGGTGACTCACCACACATAATCTTCGGACGCCTAGAAATGAGCAGAAACTTGCAACAGAGACCACAAAAGACCCGGGGGTCGTTAAAGTGGATTACTTTGCTTTTTTTTTTACTCCGACGAGGCCCACTTGCCATCTGTCGGTGGATACGCGCAACTCACGAAAACTGTCATGTTGTCACGGTTGATTTTCATATTTTTTAAATCAAGACTAGCATTTCAAAAGGGCGTAATATTGAAAGTTTGGCCAAATTATGCAATTATGTTTTAATCGTTCTTTGATTTAAAATTATAACGAATTAAAAAAATTAAAGAATAACATTTTAAATTCAGTTAACTTTTAACATTTTGCCATTTCCAGTTGAAATGAAGTATCACAAACTATACGTTTGCCACTTTAATAAATAATGATGCCTTGAAGTTTTGCATCATTTCCGGCATCGTTTTGTGAAAATGTTTTTGTTATATTGACCAAAAACCCAAATAGAAGGGCCGAGGTACCCCAACGGAATCCGGAATATCTTCGTTAATAATGGACCATATTTGTCCCCCATCTGACAGCTAAAACTATAGACAAATCTGGATCTTTTGCAACCGGAAGCATCCAAATTGGTCAATTCTACCAAAAGTTATGAGATTTCTACGAAAAAAATATGGGTCAAATGACTACCCGAGCGTTTGAGTGTTAGTTTGACCATTTGTGAAAAATAGGAAGAATTCTCAAAAATCTTGCTTAACATTTGAAAAATTCGTATGAAAACTGGCTATGTAAGATTATCCGAGTAATCCGATAAAAATATTTCCAGACATAGGCTCTTTGGTCCCGTCAAAACGGCATTTTAAAGTTTCATACGACCTTTTCATATGTTAGACCAGATTTTTGAAACTTTTTACTATTTTTCTTTGAAAGGCCAACTTATCAACTTTCATTTGCTCTTATACGCAAATACGCAAAGCTAAAATCGGTTGAAATGGCAGGGAGTTATGATCTTTTGAAAAAAAGTCGAAAATCGACGAAAATGGCAAATTATCGGACCACCTTAACACGGCATAGGTCACCCTAATGAGCAAACAAAAAAAATCTAATTATTTCGGTCACGGAACCCCAAGAAAAAAATTGAGCCCGATCCGAGTACTTTTGTTTTTTTCATGCTGTTTTCGTGAGGAATTGCTGTATATATGAGAACTGGGCATATTGTAGACGTATTTTGGATTGTGATATAATGAAAAAAAATAATACTTTAAGAATAACATTTATTTAAATAGTGTAAGTTTTACATAACAATGTTAATTTATCTTGCTACGCAAACAAATGGACGAAATGTTAGTACAACAACAAATTATTTGCAGCAAATTGTTTAGAAGCAATTTCACCGTTGGAAATATTATTTTGGTCAAATAGATTCTTCTAACTCATCACCAAACAGACTTATTTAAACAAATCTAAATAATTTACAACAATTTCTTTGAGTTTAATTTGTACTTTTGTTTGTGAGGAAAACATGGTTCCATGCCGCCCAAAAAATATTTCCATCGGATTGAGTTTGTGTAGAACTTGTTTTAATTGAATAATAAGGGGTAATTTTCCGCAAACTCACACAGCAGTTGCCCCGACCCCTCTTCGATTTGTGTGAAACTTTGTCCTTAGGGGTAACTTTTGTCCATGATCACGAATCCGAGGTCCGACCCCTTTCATTTTTGAACATGCGAAAAAAGGCGTGTTTTTCAATTATTTGCAGTCTGAAACGGTGATGAGACGGAAATTTGTTGCCAAAGGAACTGTTAAGGACCCATAAACCACGTGGACACTTTTTTGAAATCTGTTTTGTTTTGAACGGTGAATTTACTTACCACATGAATGTTTGACATAAAATTCCATTCAAAAAGCGTTTTTCCATTCAAAAAGCACTTGTCGTATTTATTTAAATGTACGACTCGTGCTGAAAAAATGTTGTTTTCGCAACTTGTTGCATAAACTACTGTTTTGCGTTTCTATTTGTTTCGACGTGAACGACCATGATCAACGATGCCCAACTTTTTCAAAACTTTTTTTATGTAAAATCGCGATAACTCGTGATGTGTATGATTTATATATCATATGATATATATCATACGATCATATATATTTATATATTTTTTGTAATTGTCTGCTCTGCTTTACAAAAAATACGAATTTTAAAATGAAAAATGTTGGTCTAAATCTAATAATGTAAATTCGAAAAGTACATTAAATTTCCCTTAAAATGACTTGGAAAACGGCAGAGTTTTTGAAACTTTTATAGTGTTTTTTTCGGTGAAAAATACGTTTTATTCGAGATTTTGAGTACGCCATCAAAAGTTATTTTGACACCAAATTTCCATTCTATATAATTTCTATACCCCTTTTCAAAATGCAAATTACTGAAAAACACCTCTTTTTTCGCATGTTCAAAAATTGAAGGGGTCGTACCGCCCCTCCGTCACGAGATATAGTAAAAACGGACCTCGGATTCGTGATCAAGGACAAAAGTTACCCCTTAGGACAAAGTTTAACGCAAATCGAAGAGGGGTCGGGGCAACTTTTTCCGATTTCGTGTGAGTTGGTAGAGAATTACCCAAAGTTAAATTTGACCACAGTTAAATAACATCAAAAATAAATATCTCTACTGTTTGTTAGAATTTACGACAATTCGATCTGGCACATTTGTTCGAGCAAGCTCACTCGGTCAGATTGTTAGAAGTGTAAATAAGAACATTTCCGGTCGCGTTAAAGAATAGTCTTTAACGTCGGTAAGGCTGCTTTGAGTAAAGGCCGCGTTCATTTTCATTTTTTTGTACAACGAAATGGCTGTACACTACGGTCCACATGTAGGTGTAGATAACTAGAAAATAAAAATAAATTTTCTGAAATCATAGTTTATTGTAGCTACAAACATAAGTTGCTTAATAAAACTCGTCAGCCCAATAATGATATTTATAGTTTATAGTTAAAACTCGCAACATCGACACAAAACAAAACAAAAATGTTGATGCGTTCATATTTATTCAAAACAACTTTTTTTTTTGCGGGCACCAATCCGTATAAATTGTCAATCATTATTTTGTACTCACCAACTGACAAGAGACCAATAATAATCCATAACGTGCCACCGAGAACAAATCCATCGATGAAATAAACCACCGCGGTATATATGACACTGATTAACAATCCAATCGCCAGCATGATTCCAAGAATAACCCAGGGCATCATTAGGTAATGATTTTTCTGCAAAAAGTAATAAATTACACTGACCAACAAAAACATGACAAAAAAAGGCTGCGCAGGCTCAACTAGAGGGGAAGCATGAAATTTGGGGTCCCCAGAAACACGTGTACTTTGAATTTTTCAAAAATATTCAGACAGGGCCGAATGGTTTTTCTCCAAAGTTTGTATGGAGAATTAAGGCGGTTCGTCACTCTTGCATATAACCAAAAAAATGCATACAATATGTGGGAGTACCGAACAGCACTAATCCTCCATACAAACTTTGGAGAAAAACCATTCGACCCTGTCTGAATATTTTTGAAAAATTCAAAGTGCACGTGTTTCTGGGGACCCCAAATTTCATGCTTCCCCTCGAGTTGAGTCTGCGCAGAAATTTTGTTGGTCGGTGTTATCAATGCGGTTCTTATTCTGCTTTAATTGTAATAAAATATTTAACCTACCTTGAGTACTCCAAAAATCATGAGCAAAGAGATTAGAATGGTCATACACAAGTTGAGAGCAAAAATAATTTTCACAACATTCTGCGGTAACCAATCCATGAGAATTGTTTTGAATTCTACTCTGGTGGTGAAAATAACAATGATGGATATTATTGATAGCAAAATGCCCATAATTCCCGAAATTAAGGATCCGGCCCGCAGCGAATAGCAGCGACAGCACGAGCTTAGTAATGGTTCAGCCATGTTGGTGTATATATCTGCAAATCAAAAACCTGGTTTAAAATAGAGTTATTGAAAATGTTAGGTGTCGTTTTCTCTGGAATATATAACACTACACGACAAAACAAAACTTGTATCATGCGCAGCACGATATCTCATCGGTTCCTCAGAGAAAAGTATTCCCCGAATCCGTTGCAATCGACAAATTTGATTTTATGTCCACGCGGACTTACCAGAATTTAGTTTTTTTTTACAAAAAAAAATCGAACAATTTAAAAAAAAAAAAACATGCGTCTCCTCCAAATTATATGAGCCATCTACAAGAATATGGAAGCGCCTGGTTCATAGCCATTTCCTTTAAGCACAGCGGAAACAACCGCGGCAGGATGTGAAAGTCATCATTGGGGACATGAACGCTCGGTTCGGAAGGGAGGAAATGTTTTGGCCGACTATAGGCCCAGAAAGCCTGCACTCGGTCACGAATGACAACGGCCAACGCTGCATCGACTTTGCAGCCTCCCGTGGAATGGTGGTCAGGAGCACCTATACTTTCCTCGCATCATCCTGGACATCAACTGACCAACGGACGAAAACGCAAATCGACCACGTTCTGATCGACGGCCGATTCTTCTCGGACGTAACGCACGTGCGCGCCTTTCGCGGTGCGATTATTGACTCGGACCTGGGAGGGAGAAGCGAAGAGGACTTCTTATTCTTATTCATTTTCTTGTTGTTGTTTTTGTTTTTTGTGCAAGATAATTTCTCTTCCCATATAAATTCCCAGTCAGTCGTCATCTGCCTTTCTTGACAATTCAAATTTTCTTGCAGCACATTTCAAAACAGTGCTCAAGATCGTGCATGACTCAGACCAGGTTAGGACCGGGAATCATGAAAGTTACATAAAAAATAATGATAATATTTTTTCAAACAAATGACAGCAACATGAAACCGATCTGAGTGGGTCTTGCTGAGTTTCAACTGGATGCTGAACTCGTTGAAGATCCTCCTCAGCTCAGCCGAACTGTAGAGTATCGCATTGCCTTGTCCCTTCGTGACTCCACAGGCGTGGGGGAGGGAGTTGCTTCTGGAGAGAGAGTTGCTGCTTCCTGCTTGTCGAGAGCGATCCTTCTGTTTTTAATCCGGAACCGCGCCCGACAGCGGAGGAACTGCCGAACTTTGTTTTCCATCTTTTCAATTCTGGTTGCAATAAAATGCAAAACCCGAGCTGTGGAGGAAGTTAAGTGAATTCGCTGTGACGTGATCATTCTTCCGAGATGCCGGTTTTGCAGAGTAATTTTTTTTTTTTAAACGGTGGCTTACGAAAACGGTTCCGCTTCCTATCTATCCGTGTTAACCTCCAGCTCGCCGTTTTTCCCCTCTTTGTTCGCATTTTCGCCCAGAGAATTTGCGTCACTTCCCTCAAAGCTCGGGTTCTACTGAAGGAACGATTTATATATTAGGATGTAACAAAAATGACTTTTTGGCGGGCATTCAAGGGTTTGTTCCGGTGGGCATACTAAGCCCAAATCCAAAATATGAGCTTGATTGGACGTAACAGGAGCTGGCGCTCCGCCCTTTAATTTTAAATGGGATTTAACCCGTAAAAAAAGATTTTTTCAAAAATATCACTTTTTGAGGCATTTTGGCCACTGAAGCGTTTATTTTCAACATCATTGGCGTGTAGGCCAGATCCTTGCGCATCTTTTGGTATATATAACATTGAAATTTGGAGCACCCTGGAGCTCGGTACAGACCTTCAAAGTTTGTCATTTTTTCGAAAAATTGACCCCAGCAAAATCAAATGGCGTCTAGGGCGTCGCGAGGCGCGACGCATATCTTTTTTGCCGGGGCCGATTTTTCGAAAAAATGCCAAACTTTGAAGGTCTTTACGAGCTCCAGGGTGCTCCAAATTTCAATGTTATATATACCAAAAGATGCGCAAGGATCTGGCCTACACGCCAATAATGTTGAAAATAAACGCTTCAGTGGCCAAAATGCCTTAAAAAGTGACATTTTTGAAAAAATGTTTTTTTACGGGTTAAATCCCATTTAAAATTGAAGGGCGGAGCGCCAGCTCCTGTTACGTCCAATCAAGCTCATATTTTGGATTTGGGCTTAGTATGCCCACCGGAACAAACCCTTGAATGCCCGCCAAAAAGCCATTTTTGTTACACTCTATTATATATTTTAACACATTGACTACTACTACTACCAACTTAATAAGTCTTAGTTTAAGCACATGTATGTATGACATAACATTGTTTGATTTATGGTCATAAGGAAATATATCTCATGAAAACATATTTTAAACTTCAATTAAAATTAGCAAAAAACAAATAATCGTTTATTACATATTTTTGGCCTCTTTGGCATTTAATGAACGGTCTACGTCCAAAAATACATTTACAAATTAAAATACTTTTTTTAATTTATTTTCCTTCAAATACAATACTGCTCAAACCAAATAAGAACAGTAACAAAAAATGAAGGCGGCTCTCACTGACAGTTCGCAAGTGGATGACACTGACAACTAGGTGTATTCTTCTCCGCCCGACTCAGACTCGGACCACATGCGCTCAAATCTGTCGACGGTGTTCAACTAACGCCGAAGCCGGCGGGCCCCTCCGTTCAACACCGCATGTCTGCAGAGCGGAGATGTGGCCCACAGTTACGCCCAGCAGCTGGAAGCGAATCTGCCAGATGAGGAGGAACGGCAGTGCAGCGGAAGCCACACTGGGTAGTGCGATCCGAGTCAGCCGAAACGATTGGCGACGAGTGCCAACGGTGCCAACGGATTACCGCCGAGAAGAAGGCAGCTTACGACAGGAAGCAGGCAGGCTCGGAATCGGCAGGTCGCGGTCTTCAAGTTCAAGAAGCGCCAGCAGGAAGACCGGAATTGCGCAGAAATGGAGCAACGAGTCGCGGAAGTTTTACGAGAAGGTGAACCGGTCCCGCAAAGGCTTCGTGCCGCGAGCCGATGTATGCAGGGACAACGAGGGAAACTTGATCGTGGACAAAAGCGAGGTGTTGGACAGGTAGAAGCAGTACTTCAACGAGTACCTCAACGGCGATGAAGCGAAAGGATACGGCGATGGAGTCAACCTTGGAGCGCCCGCATCTGATGAACAGTTCCCAGCACCCGATCTGGAGACGGTGAAGAGGGATATAAGGAAGCTGAAGAACAACAGCCGGCTGCCGGCAAGGATCGGTTACCCAGTGAGCTCTTCAAATATGGAGGAGAGAAACTGGCGAGGGCGCTTCAGTGTGTGATCTCCAAGATCTGGAAGGAGGAGAAACTACCGGAGGAATGGATGGATGGTGTCGTGTGCCCCATCTACAAAAAGGGCGATAAGCTGGACGGGGTCAAAATCCGACGACCTCTTGCTTGTTACGGCGGTATTTTTTTGTTATTGGATTGTTTTTATAATAACAGACTTATAACCAGGGTTGTTAAAATATCAAAATATCAGCTCTCAGCAACTACAATTATCCCGCCTGAATATTCATGCCTCAAATACAACTGCTCTTTTCTCTTCATTGAAACTCTCAGCGCCGAACATAGCCGAACACGTTTTCGTGTTTACTCACTCGCGATTGACATTTTCCTTTTCTCTCTCATTCCCGCTTCCACGATCATCCTACCGCAACAGCGTTTAACCACAAAAGCCGCCACAAAACCAATTTCGCAAACGCAGTTTAACGGGACGTCATGCGTGGTCGGCTCCTAATCGCCATCTCCCGTTCCCTCATTGCAGTTTTCGGAGAGATTGAGAGACTCAGCGGTGAGAGCGCATAGTCGAGGAAAAGGGGAAGAGTGATAGAGAGAGAGAACGACATCGCTGGGAATCACGAGACACAAGAAGAGATCTCACAAGCTATAGTGACGGCCGCTATACTCACGGATATGTTTGGTGCAGAGATAATCTATTGATAGTTTTTTTATCACTCATTTACAACACTGCTTATAACATTTGTAGTTATTCTTCGAACAAATCTTTGTTATTATTTTTTGTTATTTTAACAACTAATCCGATCATCCCAATAACAGTTGAAGGTATTCTTCCATAACAAAAAATGTTATTCCAAAGTTGTTTTGACTTTCAACCAATGTCAGACCAATAACAAATTTGTTATGATAACATAAACTGTTATTCAACCCTTATGCAAAAATGGATTTTTCAAAAAGATTCCATAACACTTTCTGTTATTTTAACAGTATTTGTTATTGAAATGACATGAATTTTGTTATTACCGTCTGCCCGGGTTGAAAAAAACATATCTCGGAAACATACGGTTCGACATCGCCAATTTTTTTAAATATATTTTGAGAAATATTTTTTTTCCGAGGAATCCGATAAAAATATTTTCAGACAAAGGCTCTTTGGTCCAGACACGGCCAAAACGCCATTTTAAGTTTTTATACGACTTTATACGAGCTAGATTTTTGAAACTTTTTACTATTTTTCTCAAATAGCCAAACTTTTGCGTCAAAGACAGATAAAATCGGATGAAATGGCGCGGAGATATGATTTTTTGAAAAAAAAAATGTTTTTGCGAAAAAATACGAAAATTGCCATTTTTTTAACCACTCTAGCACGATGTAGGTCACCTTAATGGCCAAACAAAAAAAAAATACGGGTCTAATTATGTTGGCCAAGGAACCCCCAGAATAATTGTGAGCCCGATCGGAGAACTTTTTTTCGGTTTAGGGTCTTTTCAAACCCGGGCAGACGGTAATAACAAAATTCATGCCATTTCAATAACAAATTCTGTTAAAATAACAGAAAGTGTTATGGAATCTTCCTGAAAAATCCATTTTTGCATAAGGGTTTAATAACAGTTTATGTTTATAGGTCTGATATTGGTTGAAAGTCAAAACAACTTTGGAATAACATTTTTTGTTATGGAAGAATAACTCCAACTGTTATTGGGATGATCGGATTAGTTGTTAATTATAACAAAAAATAATAACAAAGATTTGTTCGAAGAATAACTAAAAATGTTATTAGTCTGTTATTACAATAACAATCCAATAACAAAAAAAATCATAACGACGAATAACAAATCTTGTTATAAATAACATAAAATGTTATTGGCCTAGTATTTTCAAATATCAAAAAATGTTATTCCCAAGTTATTTCCGTCTGCTCGGGAATAGATGCTGTATAGCTTTATTTAGCAACCTCTTGAATCTGGATACTCTCAACGCCCGATGGTTGGTCACTTTTTCGTTTGACACTTATTAGTTTGTACCTCGTGAGCGTGACGAACTGTCACTTTTTACACGGGACCAGGCATGCCAGATTTTGAAGATTTTCGGGCACATCACAAAAACGCAAATGAGTTTAACTTGATGGCAAAACAATATTTTACAAATCTGTTTTTGGCAAAAGAAGCAAAACATTGTTATCTTTTTCGTGAGTAATTCATTTAATTGAAAATCATCGAATAACATGGCAAAACAATACGTTTGAGCATTGAGCCTGTGCTAGAAAATCTTCAAATGTGGCATCCCTGCACGGGACTCACACTTACAATCAAACCAAACGTTGGGTAGCTAGTGTGAGCTCCGTGTAAAAAAAAGTGTCAAAGTAAAAAAATGGTGTGAAATCATCAGGGTTGTAATGTAGTAGAAAAACCAAACGTTTCTTAGAAACAAGAACTCTCTCTCTCTTTCTCTCTCTCTCTCTCTCTCTCTCTCTCTCTCTCTCTGCCTCTCTCTCTGTGGGAAAACATTCGAGATCTCCTAAACGCACTTTTTAAATGCTCAGAATTTCTTTTGCATTGACAACCACGATCATCCATCTTGACACACTATTCTCAACACAAAATAACACAAACGCGCGAGAAATTCAATGTCAAACACCCACACAAACAGTGCTCACAAGTTCGTTCTTTTTTCAAGTTCATCATATGCTTTCCAACTTGATGACTCAATAAAATCACTGTAGCGGATTGTTTAACTAGATGCTATCGTGTCTTAGAACAATTCTATGCTCCGTGCCAATGTGGTTTATACAACACGACCACCAGTTAAAGAACACCTAATAACATACATCAAAGGAACGGCCTAAATATGGGTATCTCTAAAAATAGATCTTTGATCATCGTCAGTGTACTAGAGAAAAAGATACAGCATTTCTCCTATTACAGAGTGTAGCAGAAGCAGACTGTCCCCTGAAACGAAATGCATCCATTTCGTCACATGTATGCTCACCTGTCTGGAAGCTTAATGATGCTTTAAATCACCAGGAAAGTTGGAAATTCTCAACCTGTGATGAATAAACGATATGTCCGCGTTGCCTTTAAACTTAAGAATACACACACTATGCTTTACATCAGCTCGAAAGCATAATATTGACTATTGCTGCCCACCGCTACCCAAAACCCTTGCGAATCAAGTTGAAATGCGAAAAATAAGTCGACTTAGTTATTGCGCGGGTGCGTATTTTCGTGTTGGTTACAGTAGTGAGTGAGTCTTCGTTTACTGGTACTGGTATGCTTAATACTCTACCACATTTAATCACAACCAGATGGCGCATCGCAGAAAACCAGCACTGGGAAGTGGTCGTCGACGCAAAAATCCAAACACCGACCCCAGAATCCGTGCCGATTTGACCATAACAAACATTTTTTTGAATAAACTGTAACTTTGAGCACAGATTTTTACAAGCTTTTGAAAACTCTTCGATATTGTATTGGATAAATTGGTTTTGCAAAGAATTTAAAAGAATAATTGATTGTTATATTTGAAGTACCCAAATTATCATTTGAAAATCAAACATACAGCTGAATAAAAAATGTCTAATTAGATGAAGAATCTGTGCTTTTCATGTTGTTCATTTCTGGCAAAAGTGAATGAGAATTTTATCAAAACATGGACAAATTAAAAAAAAGTGATATATTGTGATAAAAAATTAAAATCAATTGAGGGGTGCCTACTTAAATGACAATTTTATTTTCAGCCTAACTGCACTTGAGATTTTAATTTCTTTCAGGTTTCAGTTGTCCCGAAGCAATGAATACGATTTAAAGTGGGTTAAAATCAAAATTTACAGAAATTTTCACAAAAAGCTTTGTTACAGGTTGAAGTACTTGGATTTAGGGGAACAGCATGTAATTCCATTGTGCCTTAAATGTTTTCATATCAACACGTAAAAGCGTCGAGACTCGGCATTTATTTCTGTCGAGCGATAAGTTGTTCTGATTTCTTCAGAGTTTTGCTTAAGTTCGGCAGTAAAATCTGAGTGTGTAGTTTTTGATGGTGCGTTCTGCTTAGTAGACAAATGCCCTATCATTGCTTATTGTTTTACCCTGGGACCCAGGTTTTACCGCACAGTTGGCAATCGACAAAGGATCCAGGAACCGATGAAGCTTCAACGATCCAGAATTTAAAATAACCTCAACAAATAACGAAGTGACAACTCGAAGCTGTTCGCAAGAGATATTTATAAATTAGGGTTTCTATACAAACTTTTGCCGAAAAAATCATTTGATTTTCGGCCGCAAAATCAGTGGCGTGGCGTTCAACTTGTACGAGTACGCTATCATATC
This sequence comes from Culex pipiens pallens, assembly GCF_016801865.2. Classification (NCBI taxonomy): domain Eukaryota; kingdom Metazoa; phylum Arthropoda; class Insecta; order Diptera; family Culicidae; genus Culex; species Culex pipiens. The sequence continues at coordinate 93,205 of NW_026292820.1, forward strand.
TCAATGAAAAGTGAAAATCAAATGTAAGAATACATCTATTGTAGTGCGTATACAGAAAAAATATGTAAATTAACACAACACGTAATTACTGTTTCTTATGTAAACTCACTCAATGTAATGTTGAAATATGATGTAAAGAGTAAAAAGTCATGGAAATTACTCCAATGTAAATCTAAATCTAATGTAAATCATGAATCTAATGGAAACGTTGAGCATGGAAACTCAAATCTGATGAATTTCTACACACAAAAAAATATTGCCGAATGTTACATCATTTATGATGTAACACTTTTGCACGTCATTAAAAATTTAAATTTTAATGCAATTTGATGTAAATTTGCAACAAATTAAACGTAAAAACATGATTTTACGTGCGATTCAACCGTTTACGTCGAATCTCAAGTTTACATCAACTGAGTTTACATGTGATTCATTTTTTCCGTGTCGAGTAAATTCACATATTTTTTTCTGTGTACCTGTATTCGGCTTCCTGTAAATTCCTATTTAATGTAAATCATATATCCAATGTATTTCTGCCAAACGTTGACTTCAAAACTACCCGTACTAAAAATAGTTATATTTGGTTCTCTTTCTATCGCTCTCATACTTCGCTGGCCCACTGCCTGTGCCTCGACCTGAACAAGTTGATGCTTTAGCCGCTCGTCTATAAAATGTGAAGATGGCTCAGTCGGCAGCGGGTAGCAGCAGTAACACCGAACATCCTACCCGTCGTCCGTTCGATTCCCGTCCAGCGTTATTCCACTTGGCCGTCGACGAGAAAACGTCCGCTACCTGTGAAACAACTTTTTAAAATCACAATTTCCTTTTGATGTCCGCTTCAACCGTTTTAAAATAGAACATAGGCCACACCCTTTTCCTACTGCAATCCAAGTCGAGCTTCTTATTCCCATTGGCCAATTAGAATTAGTTGATTTGAACTAATGTAAATTCCAAAACTAATGTAAATTTTCAAAACTAATGTAAATTTCCAATGAACCTTATGTAAATATACATCATTTATCATGATACCTTTAGGTACATGATAAATAATTTAAATTTACAGGAATATTTTTTTCTGTGTAGTGCTCTTTTTATGTGCATGGTTTTCGATGAAAACTCACATGATTTTTTTTCTATGTTAAGGTTTTAACCTGCGTGACAAAGTGTGATTCTAGGGGATTATGTTGGTCAACTTTAGTGTGACGTACTACAAGGGTGACGCCTTCCTTCGGCCTCCTCTATTACATATTTAAATATATACTCTCATATATTAGGAACAGTGATGGTATTAGAGCGAGAAGAAGCTTTGCTTGAAGTCCTTTCCGCTCCTCGTTCATGCTCGCCTTCTCGCTTGCGCTCTTCTTCTCGCAGCGGGAGCTCGTGCAGCCGGGAAGACGGTAATAACAAAATTCATGCCATTCCAATAACAAATACTGTTAAAATAACAGATAGTGTTATGGAATCTTCCATTTTTGCATAAGAGTTTAATAACAGTTTCTGTTATCATAACAAAATTTGTTATTGGTCTGATATTGGTTGAAAGCCAAAACTACTTTTGAATAACATTTTTTGTTAGGGGTCGTGCATAAACCACGTGGCCTCATTGGGGGGGGGGGGGTGAGGGGGTCTGAAATCCGACCGAAAAAAACCATGAAAAGCCATGGGGGGAGGAGGGGGTTTAAAAGTTTAAAAGCTGTTAAAAATAAAGTGACAGTATCCAAAGCTAATAAACCCTAAAAAGCGTACCAAAATGCAAACAAAATTGCCTTATTATGTTGATGGTATCTTGTAGCTAAAAATGTGCTTGCAAATTTGCATTGAAAGTAGATATAGTCTTCGATATTTCTATTTTTGAACAATTTAAAAAAATAAATATTGCCTTACTCCATGGGTTACACAATTCGGATTGTTAAGTTTTAAAACGTCCATTATGAAAGGGTGGTTTCTTTTAATTAATTACTCCAAAGTGTTGAGTTTGACGGTCCAAAACGTTCTGATTTTATTGTGATCGAAAAGTCCCCCAGAGCCTCACACACGAGGTACTGAGGTTTTGCTTACTGAGCGTTAATCGAGCTACCGTAATCTGGGGTGAATCGGGACTACAGTCTGAATAGGGACAGCAGTTTTTAGAGCACCTAATGCTTTTAAATTTGGAAATGGATGTACACATTTTGTTGGCCTGAGTCTGTTCTAACTGAAACCAACCAGAAAAATCAAAATATTGTGCTACATCATGGTTAAACTGCTGTCCCAATTCGCCCCATGTGTCCCGATTGACCCCAGTTTACGGTACTTGCTTTAATCGCGACGAGGTAAACGAAGTTTAGCTTTGTTCGCAGTTTGGGTTACTGTTGTCGGCTGTGCTGACGATGTTGGTGGCGTCGATCAATTATGCGGAAAGCAATTTCCGTAACTTTTATATTACATAACATTTCATAAAATACACGTAGTACTACCCTTCGGCAAAGTTGTAGGTATTTTTTTAGTTTTTTTAATGTTAATAGGGACCATCTCAAAGAGAAGCATGGGCAAACATTTTAGATTTTTAGAAAAAAAAGCGAACTTCAAGCAAACTTTTGTTTTTGTTAATTATTTTAATGATTAAAAAAATAGTGGCCAAAGGTGCCCTTACCTGAAAATATTTGTTTCTCTTTAAGCTGAGAAAATATACTATACTATAAAATAGATGAAACATAGACACATTGAAATAATTTAAGTTTTAAAGAGTCACTTAATTTTCAAATGCCGACATAAATTTGTGAATCAAATTTCAATACAATGTCGTTAAAGATCAACATAAATAAAACTCCTTAAAAAATATGGAACGGTAATTTCAACTCGCTGGTTCTCGGACATAACTCAACCAATCGGGACAATTTTTTTTGAGTGAATCATAAGGATGTCTCGATGATACTAAATTTTAGCAGAACTCGATTTGATCAAATTATGCGATCAAAAACGTCGTTCCAACTTTTGTTTGCTCTTGTAAAGAAAATCGCCCGAAATTCCGCGGAGACAAGCCCGAAAACCTGGGAGTTGATGTTACCGATCCAACTTTTTAGGGAGACTCCGTGTTTATTGGACATGCGTTGGGCATCGCAGAGTTAATAATTTCAAAGATATCGATGATTGAAAAAATAACTTATATTTAATTATTTTTTTGTATATATTTTGAGGTAATATCTCAGCAACCAAAAGTTGGATCAAAAATCTTAAATCGTAGATAATTTCCTTATCTTTCAGATAGCCTATTTAAAGAACTGAAGAAAAAAAATCAATTCCAAATTTTAGCTCAATCTTTTTTTTAAATTTATCAAAACACGTAGTCGATAGCAAATTCAATTTAAAGTAAGAGTAAGGCTTAAACAATGTGGACGTCCATGACTAAAAGAATGATTTTTAGCACGTTGTCTACAACTTTGCCAAAGACACAAAATCGACTTTTTAGATTATTTTCACATAACTTTTGTTTGTACAGCCGAGCAATTCTCTACAAAATCGGTCTTTATTCTTTAATTTTAATTTTTGAATTTTTCAATCTGACTGAAACTTTTATGGCGCCTTCGGTATGCCCAAAGAAGCCATTTTGCATCATTAGTTTGTCCATATAAATTTTCATACAAATTTAGCAGCTAATGAAATATAAAAATTCAAAAATCTGTATTTTTGAAGGAATTGTTTGATCGATTTGGTGTTTTCGGCAAAGTTGTAGGTATAGATAAGGAAAAACGAAGTTGACTTTATAGCTGTCGGCCATCATTTCTAGTACCAACCTTTTTATCTACAAGGACTTCGTTTCTTCTTTTTATCTACAAGGACTTCGCGACCGAATTTTAGAGCGCCCGCCGCGGGATTCGAACCAGCGACCTCTGGATTGTGAGTCCAGTACGCGGTTCGATTGATCCACATGAGCGGGACAACAACAGATAAGGACTACACTGAAAAAATGATAAATGGTAATTTTGTTGCTGATTTTTTAACTCACTATTTGAGCATGAGCATGAGCATGAGCATGAGCATGAGAGACCACCCATGGTTGTCCTTCTCCGTTGCTGAACAGGACCGTAATATCCTATCAACACAACCGGTCATACGCTTCAACGATCGAATAATGTTTCCCTTATCAACAGCATGCATGAATGCGCTGAGAAGACAAAACATCACGGTCATCAAAACTAGAGCCGTTGCTAATAGGAAACAGTCATTGGCCACCAACGGCGCCCGCCATGTCAGTTTGTAGATCTCGAGGGAACGGGACGGGAATGTTAGTTAGCACAGGCTGCTACCAAGGGTGGGTTCTATACGATATCCACACCCCCGCGTGTGCCGGAAAACTACTTCTACTTGGGATTTTGTTAGTGGGAAAGGGTAATGGCCAGGATTCATCATAGAGGATGATGATGTGGCCCAATAATCAATGAATTTCGTTTAGTGATAGGGTGATGTATTATGTATTCTCAAGGCAAACAATCGGATGATGCGGATGAGACCATGTTGTTGTTGTTGATTTTATTAGGGGAACCATTCCCGGTTATTTGGTGTTGAATTTAGCACAAATGATTTAATCTTAGACAGCCGGCTGTGGAAAGATAGAATCAAAATTGTGTTTGATTAAAAGGTGAAATCTAGATTAAATTTTCAAAACAACCTATCCCTCATGGGTTTCCTATGCAGATAGGACCTTTTGAAAATTTAATCTAGAAATATTATACTCAGCGTAACACATTTACGTAGAGTTGACCTGAGACTATTTATACTTTTAAGTTTTTATAAGATTTGCGACCAATTAATTACTGATGAGTTATTAGTTATCTGAAGGACTTGAACAATCGCGTTGAAACAATATTTGTCACCGTGCTTTACGAGCTATAATGCTAAAAGGTGATTTCGCGGGAAACGAAAGGTCAAATATAATTTATATTATGCTAACGCAATTACACGCAGAAAAATGTTTTGTAGAATCAGCCTGTACGGGGTTTGAATCAACAAAATTTTTGTTGAATATAATCAACGCCGATTTTGCGTTGAAACAAACCTTCATTTTCTCAATTCCACAAAAGTCTTTTGTTGTTTCGAAAAAGCTGCTTTGACATTTAGCGTTGATTCAACAAAAATAATTATTTTCAAATCAACAAAACGTTTTGTTGATTCAAATATGCCTTATTTTTCTGCGTGTAAGAACGAATCTTCCCATGAAACAATCGCAAATCATAGAACAAAGAAACCCGACTGACTATCGAGAAAGACGATCGCGATATTTGAACTTTACAATCGAACTAAGAAGAAAAAAAGCCACGTCAATAGAAAGGAATAGACAAACATACAGGTAACCACAAAACGGACTGCCTCAACTGTCATCGTGACAACCAGAGCAAGCCGCACATTCACACACACACACGCGCGCACTCACCCGACAAACTCACCGACGACGAACGACGCGGAAAAACATGCGACCCGACGGACAGGCATCGCAAAACGGACTCTGATTTTTTAACTCACTATTTGTCACTGAAACTATTACTATTTTTATTTTTTTCAAATGCCAACTTTTCATAAATTTCCAGAACGTTCAAAAAATCTTTCATTGAGTTATGAATTTTTGGACCAATCTATATATATAAAAAATTTCGACGGTTTTGTTCGAACGCGAATCAGTTCAATACGGAGCGTCGGATCGAGGTGCTTTTTGTTGCGTTGGGTTCGTATAAGCTCAAGGAAGGTTCTTACGCTAACTAATTGACACTTTGGCCACTCTGGAACCGATTCCGGAAAATCTGCAGATTGTATGGGAAAAGCTGCGTAAAATCAAATTTTGATCACAGGGGGCTGAATTAGCAAAGAAGCAAGAAACGTCAGGAAACTAAAAAGGGCAAAACGAAGTTTGCCGGGAAGAACTTGTACTGATTAAAAAAAAAACGAATTATTGACCGCAAACATTTTTCAACATCATTTTTCGATGTAAAATCGAATTTTCAATCAAAAAGTACTTTAGTGGAATTTGCATAAAGTGCACCGTTTTTAAGTTATAGCAATTTTTAGGTAGTTGCAGTTATTCATTTTTCAAAATTAGTGTCCATGTTTGCTCACTTTTGAAAAAAATATTTTTGTAAAGCTGAGAAAATTTTCTATATTTAGCTGTTTTTGAACTTTGTTGGTAGAACCTTTAGTTGCTGAGATGTTGCCATGCAAAGATTTGAAAACAGAAAAATGGATGTTTACTAAATCTCACCCAAACAACCCACCATTTTCTAATGTCGATATCTCAGCAAATAATGGTCCGTTTTTCAATGTTAATATATAAAACATTCGTGAAATTTTCCGATCTTTACGAAAACAATATTTTCAATAAAATTAAATCAAGACTAGCATTTCAAAACGGCATAATATTGAATTTTTGTCCCTTTCTCTAATTCTTGTATGGAGAAATAAATGACACAACTCGACATTTTTTTGGACTCACTGAATTATTAGAATCAATCATGCTTAATTAAAAAAAGTTGCTTTAGTTGGGTTTTTTTTATGAATGTTTGGAATAAAATAGATATTAACTAGGAGCTTTTATAACCAGACATTTTCCTTTAAAAAAATAAAAAATAAAGTTTTTTCCTGAAACAACACATTTTGCTTTTTTTCAATAATTTCTATTTTATGAAAATATTTAAAAGCGCATTTTAATTAAATCATGAATGCTGTTTATATAATAAAGTAGCTTTAATTCTTAAAGCATATTTATTCGGGATGCAATTTATTGTACTGAAATTCCATAATTTCAAATACATATGTTTTACTAAGTTTCTTGTTTTGTTTAGAGTTTTTTTTACTTTCTATACCATTTCAATAAATTGTTATACTATTATTATTTACCTTAAAACTTTAAAATGTAAAACTTTTTTCACACTTTTAAGTGAATTTCTTTTTTGTATTATGAAATTGGTTTTAATGGCTTTACAGAACATACACAAATTAAAATGTTTTCTAAGGGGTGGGATTGGGTAAATTTTAAAACGATTGGCATTTATGAAAGATGAGACATATTCTAAACGTTGGTAATGGAAAATTTTGGTAAATCATTCAGGAACATTCCCCAACATTGCTTATTTCGATATAATTTGAAATGTTTTTTTGTGTTAAAATAAAAACAGTAATGTCGGGGTTAAATACACAGCTCTCAGGATGGCAGTGACGTCGGTGGTGTGTGGTCAAATTTGGTGAGAGCGTTCTTATTTATTTTTTATTTTCATTATTTTACTACTGCATTTTTAATTTCATAAAATTTGCTAACCAAAGCCTAATACTTCATTCGTCAGTGGAGTATCCCATCAATCCTTTTCCCCTTCCAAATCCGGATATCTTGGAGGTCGTCTAAGTTCTTAGGCATCTCTATAGGGTATCCAATCATCAAATCCCTCCCCCGCTTCCCCTGTTGATCGTGAGGAGTCGACCAAAAGGAAAAATGAATGGTAATGTGTCATTCGGCACATTCCTGACGCATTTATTTTCCTTATCGGCGCCAACCTAGCTTTTGCGAGCTTTTTGCTCGGCTAGAGTACGGTCAACCAAGCTAAGCTAAGCTAAGCTAAACAGTAATGTCGGGGTTAAAAATTCTCGAAAAAAGGCCACGTGGTTTATGCACGACCCCTTATGGAAGAATACCTCCAACAGTTATTGGGATGATCGGATTAGTTGTTAAAATAACAAAAAAATAATAACAAAGATTTGTTCGAAGAATAACTACAAGTGTTATTAGTCCGTTATTACAATAACAATCCAATAACAAAAAAAATCATATTGACGAATAACAAATCCTGTTATAAATAACATAAAATGTTATTGGTCTAATGTTTTCAAATATCAAAAAATGTTATTCCCAAGTTATTTCTGTCTGCTCGGGTAGCCGTTCGTTCAAACTAGCAATGTTGTGTGTCAAGTTTATGCATGCGAACGATCCGATGGTAAAGGGGGTAACTTCAATCGTTTTGTTATTTTTTTCGTTTTCAACTCGTTTTTCTTCTTGCTCGCGGACAATTCTGGCTCGCGAGCGCTACCGAGAGCGGAGGAGAGCACAGGCAATCGGCGAGTTGAGAGAGAGGAATGTTTCTCGTGCGAGCTCGAGAATTCCAACACGTCATTCGGTCCCGTTTCCATAGAATTTGTAAATCTTTTGATAAAAAGTAACTTACCCTTTTTACTACTGATCTTATTATTGTGGATTTAGTTCGTAGCTGGATTTTCTGGCATCTTCTCACGGTCATTGGAAACGGTCGTGGATAGACCTAGGGGTTCCCAGTTGTATTGTACAATATTGTACGATCAGTTCCTAGCTGGACTCGGTCACTGGAAACGACCGACGAAATAGGCGGCGGGCCAGATGCGGGCATAAAAATGTCAAAATCTCTTCCCCCCTCACTTCGTCTCACCATCCAGCTGCAGCTTTGTTGACACTCTGATGGACTCAAAATTCTGCTACCTACCAGAAAGGATTACAACTATGCAGACGTGCATTGGCACGCTCTGCACTGGAACTTCAAATTTAGCACTTACACCAAGTTCAACGCATGCTACTCCAGCCCAGTGCTAGTGCTATTATTTAGCACTCCCATTTAGCACCCATCGATTTTTTTTTTTCATTTTAGGCAGTCTTTTTAATAAAAGTTCTCAAGCAAATTTGATTACCGGCCAACGGGAATCTATTTCAACTGCAACATACCTTATTCCGGAATCTTCCATAAAAAAATAAATCTCAGGGTCCGCAAAATCTTCAGAATGTTTAAATTCAAATTTTGTTCCCATTCAAATGCCAGCCTTGTCACGTCCATTTATGTCTCCAGGCCACCTGGAACTGATTTTCGGGTACTTCCAACGATCAGCTTGATTATTCCATGAAGCTTATTATTTTGATTCCAGGACAATAATCTGCATTGATTAAACAAATATTTTTTTTACTAAAAGCAAAAAAAAATTCACCTTGAAGGGATCAGAACCATGGATCTTCTGCTTACATTCCTTGAACACTAGCACTGCACCAAATTTACAGATGAATGTGATTGTATTTAGTTTCATCACATTCTGGACAACAATGACAGTAAACTTGATATCAACAAATGAAAAAACAACCTGGTTACCATTTTTGTTCGAGTGCCAGGGCGAGTGCTATGATTGAAAGCGCAGTGCTATCCGTTAAAATAGCACGCGTGCTAACAGCGTGCAGTGCCAATGCATGTCTGCAACTATGTTCGGGATTTCCTGAACAACACAAAGATTGAATACTACAGCCATGACGATCCAGGTAAACGCCCCATGAAGCAGGTCCTCCGAGGCCTATACGACATGGATGTGAGTGTGCTGAAAGAAGAGCTAAAAAGTCTTAAGTTGAACGTGATCGAAGTCTTCAAGATGACGAGACACAACAACGACATCAAGTATCGTGATCAACTGTACCTGGTTCATCTCGAGAAAGGATCGACAACGCCGTCTGAGCTGAAAGCAGTTCGGGCAATGTTCAACATCATCGTGACTTGGGAACGTTATCGTCCAGTGCACCGTGACATGACACAATGTTCGAACTGCTTGCAGTTTGGGCATGGTGGAAGGAACTGTTTCATCAAGAGTCGTTGTACAGTGTCTTGCGAACCTTCGAGGTGAACGGACACTAGAGCTGCGGTATTTTTTACTACCTAAGCTCAGAGTTATTTCAAAAAAATTCACAGTCTTTTTAAAGACTACCTGAGTTATTTTCCCAAATTCTAAACAGTCTTTTTAAGACTAACCCCACCTGAAATTTTGTTGTATTTTACAAACGAAGCCATCTTTTTAAGAGAACTTTGCTTGCAAAATGCGTCAAAACAAAGGTAAACGCAAATCTTCTGAAGATTTGGTCGTTACGTCGGTGAAGCGTTTGAACGCTAAACCGGCTAACGGAAACAGAAAAAGAAAACAGCCTCATCCGAGGTCTGATTCTGATTCTGAAAGTGAGGTCAATCCTCCAATTCCATTGGCAAACAGTTTCGGTGTTTTATCCGAAACTGTTGACAAGGATCCTTCTCCTCGTACTGAGCCTTCTGCCGTCGAGAAACGAGTAAAGGCTCCGCCAATTGTAGTGACTTCCGTTTCCGATTTGGCCAGCTTTCGAACGCAACTGAAGAATTGCAAGGAAACTTGCAATTTGAAGGTTTCGTTCCAGCTTGGTCGAAGAGGAGAATGTCGCTTGTTGACGGAATCTTTACAAGATCACCAAACTTTTGTTGGTTATTTGAAAAACCACAAACACAATTTCTACACGTATGAGACCAAGAATGCTCGTCCATTCAAGGCGGTCCTGAAAGGTCTCTCCAACGACTTGTCGGTGGATGAGATCAAAAACGAACTTAAGGTGTTGCTTGGCTTTGCCCCATCCCAAGTAATACCAATGAAGAAAAAATCTAACGGGAATATTTCTCGCTTTGGTTTGACTTCACAATTTTATCTGATTCATTTCAACAGAAATGAAATCAACAATTTGAAACTTTTGGACAAAGTACAGTTTTTGTTCCATGTACGGGTAAAGTGGGAGCATTTTAAGAAACATGGCGGTAATGGCCAGAATCTGACTCAGTGCCGGCGTTGCCAGGCATTCGGTCACGGTACTGATCATTGCGCCATGGTTCCAAAATGCATGGTTTGCGGGGATTCTTCTCACGACAAGGACAATTGTCCCGTGAAAGAAGTCACCCAATTTAAATGTGCAAATTGTGGTGGAAATCACAAATTAAATTTCTGGGATTGCCCCATCAGAAAAAAGGTTTTGGATTCTCGTGCTAAGCATCAGCCGAAATCCAAACCGAAATTTTCTCAAAGTCAGGTTGTACCTGCATCTTTAAATCAAACGTTCGTGCTGTCTCACTCGAACAATACTCCTACCGTGGAAAAGTTAGGTAACAGCAATGGGGTTTCTTATGCCAACGTCGTTTCGGGTTCGGGTTCATCCACGAATTTTAAATCCTCTACCAATTTTCAAATTGGGCAGGTACCTCAAATTTCATTTGAAAATTTTTCTGCTGGCAACGCTTTGGGATCTTCTGATCTCGGCGATGTTACGTTTGAAAAAATGACTTTTTTGCAAAACTCACTGTTTGGTTTGATTCAAACAATGAGTAATGCTACATCCATGATGGAAGCTATCCAGATTGGATTAAAATTTGCGAATGATGTTGTTCTTACCCTGAAGTTTAATCATGGATCTAAGTAATTCCATCAATATTATGAATTTTAATGCTCGCTCTTTGAAAGCGAAAGAAAATGAATTTTTCAACTTTTTACGAGTTCATAACGTGCATGTTGCTGTTATAACCGAAACATTTTTAAAAACTGGCACTCATTTGAAAAGTGATCCAGATTATAAAGTTATAACCAATAATAGAATGAATCGAAATGGCGGTGGAGTTGCAATAGTTATCCACCGTAGTATGACTTATAGCACTTTACGTGACTTTAAGTTAAAAGTTATTGAAAGTTTGGGCATTGAACTTGAAACTTCTTTTGGGAAAATTATGATTGCAGCTGCATATTTACCATTCCAATGCACTGGGGAAAATAAAAATTATTTCAAAGGGGATTTGAATAAACTTACTCGGCATAGATCTCGATTTTTGATCATCGGTGATTTTAATGCCAAACACCAATCTTGGAATAATTCAAAAGTAAATTCCAATGGTAAAATTCTATTCAGAGATTGCACTTCTGGTCTTTATTCGGTTTTATACCCGAATGGGCCAACTTGCTTTTCTTCTGTTAGAAATCCATCAACAATTGATTTGGTTTTGACAAATCAAAGTCAGTATTGTGGTCCTTTAGTGACTCATGCTGATTTTGATTCTGATCACCTTCCAGTAACTTTTTCACTTTCTCATGAAGCAGTTACCAGACCCAATAGTTCTGTGTTTAATTACCACAAAGCTAATTGGGACAGGTATCAGCATCATATTGAGAACAATTTAAATCATGATTTTGTTTTAGAAACCAAAGCTGATATTGATTCAGCCTTGGAATCTTTAACTAATGCAATTTTGGATGCTAGGAATATTGCTATTCCTAAAGTCCAAGTCAAATTTGATTCTCCCATTATTGATGACGATCTTCAGCTTCTGATTCGTCTGAAAAATGTTCGCCGAAGACAGTATCAACGTTCTCGTGATCCTGCACTGAAGCGAATTCAAAAAGATTTGCAAAAGGTTATTGACCACAGATTCACTCTCCTGCGAAATGAAAAGTTCGCAAGAGATGTCGAACAAATTAAACCTTATTCCAAACCTTTTTGGAAACTTTCAAAGGTTCTTAAGAAACCTCAGAAACCAATCCCTTCTTTAAAAGATGGTGATAATATTTTATTAACTAATGGGGAGAAAGCTCAAAAACTTGCTCAGCAGTTTGAGAGTGCTCATAATTTCAACTTAAATGTTTTGAGTCCTATTGAAGATCAAATTTCAATAGAATTTCAGAATATTGATGATCAAGAATTTTCATCAGATGAAGTTTTTAATACGGATCTGAATGAAATAAAATCTATTATCAAAAAATTTAAAAATATGAAAGCCCCTGGTGAGGATGGCATTTTTTCATTTTAATTAAAAAATTACCTGAAGCAACTTTAAGTAGCTTGGTCAAAATTTGCAACAAATGTTTTGATTTGGCATATTTTCCCAGTAGTTGGAAAAATGCCAAAGTAGTTCCGATTTTAAAACCGGATAAAAATCCTGCTGAAGCCTCAAGCTATCGGCCCATTAGTTTGCTTTCATCTATTAGTAAATTATTCGAAAGAATAATTCTTAATAGAATGATGACGCACATTAATGAAAATTCAATTTTCGCTGATGAGCAGTTTGGATTTCGCCTTGGGCATTCAACTACTCATCAGTTGTTGAGAGTTTCAAATTTAATTCGAAGCAACAAATCTGAGGGCTATTCTACTGGCGCTGCTCTTCTAGACATAGAAAAGGCATTTGACAGTGTTTGGCATAAAGGTTTGATTGCGAAATTGAAAAGGTTTAATTTTCCGATTTATATCGTGAAAATTATTCAAAATTATTTGACGGATCGTACTCTGCAGGTATGTTATCAGAACAGCAAATCTGATCAACTACCTGTACGTGCTGGCGTCCCTCAAGGAAGCATTTTGGGTCCAATTTTATACAATATTTTTACTTCTGACTTGCCTGATTTGCCCCCAGGATGTCAGAAATCACTTTTTGCTGATGATACAAGCATCTCCACCAAAGGTAGAAGCCTTCGTGTCATCACAAGAAGATTACAAAAAAGCTTGGATATTTTCAATTCTTATTTGAAAGAATGGAAAATTACTCCAAATGCTACAAAAACTCAACTTATTATTTTCCCTCACAAACCAAGGGCTGATTTTCTTAAACCAAAAAGTCATCACATTATAAAGATGAATGAGGTAAATTTAAAGTGGGAGGATCAAGTGAAATATCTTGGACTTGCTTTTGACAAAAACCTTACTTACAAGGATCACATTGAAAGTATCCAGGTTAAATGTAACAAATATATTAAATGTTTGTATCCACTTATAAACAGGAATTCTAGACTTTGTCTCAAGAATAAACTGTTAATTTATAAACAAATTTTCAGACCTGCCATGCTTTATGCTGTGCCGATCTGGACAAGCTGTTGCTTAACCAGGAAGAAAAAACTTCAGAGGATTCAGAACAAAATTCTGAAAATGATTCTGAAACTTCCTCCCTGGTTCAGCACCAGTGAACTTCATCAATTAGCCGAAGTTGACACTTTGGATGTTATGTCCAATAAGATAATTGATGCATTTCGACAAAAATCATTGCAGTCTTCAGCTGCATTGATCCGCTCTTTATATAGTTTATTAGTTAGTTTTAAAGTATCCCTTTTCCCTTTTGTACATGTAGGACCTCCTACATTTGAAATCACTGAATAGCGAAAGCTACAATATTTCATGAATAAATGAAAGTTGCTAGTATTTAAAATTGAGGTGAAAAGTCATCGATTGTGATTGGACACTCAATAATATTTTAACTGAATGAATGTACATGGAAAAGAAAATCAAAATAAATATAAATTAAAAAAAAAAGAGTCGTTGTGCAACCTGCGGAGGTGAGCACAAAACTCAAGCTTGCGAAACAATCAACGAGAACATCGAAGCGAAATGCTTCAATTGCGGCGGCGACCATTCTAACGTCATGATTCGAATTCCCGGACGCTTCGAAACCCGGACACTTCATCTTGTTTTATCAATTATTTGGATATAAGTTCGCATTATAAATGTCAAAATTGTGTTATTTGATGAATTCCAACATCAACTTTCATTTAAAGTTTGTTTGAACGCTGTAGTTTATGCCAAAACAAAAAAAATAAAATAAAATTATAAGTTTACCAAAAATGCGAAAAATTTCACTTGAAATATTTCATAGGCGTTCGAAGCACCGGGAAGGCAAAGCAGAAATTTATGGTTTCGATTTCCTTAAATTCTAGCAAATTTTTGTATAAACTATCGATTGTTTTGATGTTAACAGCTTATTTGAGACCTAAAGAATGCCATTCACTAACATTTCAGTCCAAATTTGTGCGATTCATAAGTAAAATCGAGTGTCCGGAATTCGACGCAAAAGTGTCCGGATTTCGAATCAGCTTTTATCAGTGTCCGGGATTCGAAGCACAACAAGTCATTTTAATTTTAAAATTCTGATGAAAAATTGTTAGAAAAGACATATTTTGCATGCATTTTCTTGAAACTGACTGTTTATACTACATTTAGATGATATTTCTACATTTCCAACTTATAACATGATTTTTTGCCAGCTATAACAAAAATGATATGCTACTAAGTGTCCGGATTTCGAATCATGACACCAAGAATCGAAGCTGCCCAAAACGAGCTGAGTTTGTAAAAATTCGACAGCAAGCGACGACGAGGCACCAACCAAATCGTCGCAAAACACCATCAGCATTCACGGACGTGGATTTTCCTGCTTTGGCGTCGCCAGGAACGGGGTCTGCTCGAGTGGCTCCAAATCTGCAGCCATTGCCGTTGAACCAGCGGCAAAGAGTTGCAGAGAATACAACACCTCCCGGATTCAGTCAGCAACCGAGGGAAAACCAACCAGCATCAACGGGTGAAGGCAGTAGTGACCTGTTTTCACCACAAGAACTTCTGAACATTTTCATCGAGATGACAACAACACTGCGTGGTTGCAGAACTCGTGCGGAACAAGTAAGAACGCTTGGAGGATTTATCTTAAAATACAGTTTACTCGTTCTAGTGATTTTAAATATTTCAATGATTTTACTTTTTTTTTAGTTTTAAGTTAGGATTAGTTGTTAAAGTGATTTATTTTTTCTTTTTTACCCAAGTGTATTCGATTCAATGCAAAAATGTAAAACAATTTGAAGTAAATAAATGAATGTGAACAGTTAATAATAAAACGAAAAATATAACAAAGATGAAGAGCATTTAGCCATACCACTTAAAATGTAAATGAAATGTAATTATTATGAGAAAGTTCAATAAAGACATATTTAATTTCAAAATTCGCTAATTATAGCGAAACTGATCCAACAAACAGAGTAGATTTTCACTAAACCATTAGGTTTTCAAACGGAATCAAATAATTAAGACAACTTCTGGATGGATACAACCGCATCGACTCCATAATTATAAAAAATGACGATCTTGCTTTCAACTTTCTTAAGATTTCTTGACTTCAACCCCAGGTATTTAAAAGCCACAATCTTTTCATTCTTGCAAAAAAAAACGAAACAATTTTTAATGATCGATTACAATACTCTCTACTTTTGGTAAAAAGTAAATTGGTTCCACTTTGACAGTTCAAAATTGAGGCCGTTTTGCGAACCACTATTCAGCACCCAGGGCATACCCATAGGGATTCTCACGCCAAATTTCAGCTCATTTGGTTGAAAACTGGCTTGTCTCAAGCGGGTTCAAGTTTACATGGAAATTGCTATGGGAAATTTTGAATTTTTGTTCATTCGCTCCTACAGGCCTGGGGAAAACATGTAGAAACTTCTACGATGGCCAGAAATGAGCGGAATCATCTGGAGAACAACTTTCCCTAAGAGACCAGGTCGATTCGTTCAACCCCCATCGAGCTAAACGGCAATACATCCGGGGTTTTCGGAACCAACGGTTTCCCCCAGAAAAGCATCAATTTTTCCTTAGCATGCTATGAATGCTTGATGAACACCGCGATGCCACATGTCAAACAGCTACCACGTGGACTAGCATCGCATATAAAAAATTACTTTTTATTACTTTTGAACTATAGAATTATCATTTATGGTGATCCTGATACTATTTAGCTGTATTCTAAACCTCCAAATAAGAAAAAAACTGTTATGGTGCAAATTTTACAATTACGTGGTAGCTGTTTGACATGTGGCGTCGCGGTGTTCATCAAGCATTCATAGCATGCTAAGGAAAAATTAATGCTTTTCTGGGGGAAACCGATGGTTCCGAAAACCCCGTTGAGCTCGATGGGGGTTGAACGAATTTTTTTTTAAGTTAAGTATGTCTTTATTGAATTTTCTTATAATAATTACATTTCATTTACATTCTAAGTGGTATGGCTATATGCTCTTCATCTTTATTGTACTTTTCGTTTTATTATTAACTGTTCACATTCATTTATTTACTTCAAATTGTTTTACATTTTTGCATTGAATCGAATACATTTGGGTGAAAAAGAAAAAAAAATCACTTTAACAACTAATCCTAACTTAAAACTAAAAAACTAAATTCATTGAAAAATTCAAAAACATTAGAACGAGTAAACTACGAACTGTATTTTAAGATGAATGCTCCAAGGGTTCTTACTTGTTCCTGACGAGTTTTGCACCCACGCAGAGTTGTTGTCATCTCGATGAAAATGTTGATGCAGGTTGGTTTTCCCTCGGTTGCTGACTGAAGCCTGGAGGTGTTGTATTCTCTGCAACTCTTTGCCGCTGATTCAACGGCAATGGCTGCAGATTTGGAACCACTCGAGCAGACCCCGTTCCTGGCGACGCCAAAGCAGGAAAATCCACGTCCGTGTATGCTGGTGGCGTTTTGCGACGATTTGGTTGGTGCCTCGTCGTCGCTTGCTGCCGAATTTTTACAAACTCTGCACGTTTTGGGCAGCTTCGATTCTTGGTCGAATGGTCGCCGCCGCAATTGAAGCATTTTGCTTCGATGTTCTCGTTGATTGTTTCGCAAACTTGAGTTTTGTGCTCACCTCCGCAGGTTGCACAACGACTCTTGATGAAACAGTTCCTTCCACCATGTCCAAACTGCAAGCAGTTCGAACATTGTGTCACGTCACGGTGCACTGGACGATAACGTTCCCAAGTCACGATGATGTTGAAAATAGCCCGAACTGCTTTCAGCTCAAACGGCGTTGTCGATCCTTTGTCGAGATGAACCAGGTACAGTTGATCACGATAATTGATGTCCTTGTTGTGTCTCGTCATCTTGAAGACTTCGATCACGTTCAACTTAAGAGTTTTGAGCTCTTCTTTCAGCACACTCACATCCATGTCGTACAGGCCTCGGAGGACCTGTTTCATGGGGCGTTTACCTGGATCGTCATGGCTGTAGTATTCAATCTTGGTGTTGTTCAGGAAATCCCGAACGTAGTTGTAATCCTTTCTGGTAGGTAGCAGAATTTTGAGTCCATCAGCACACAAGCGAATGGAAGCTCGTAAAGCACCAGATTTGATAAACCCGGTCAGCCACTTTCGCACCGAATCCGATGACGATGTTTTCACAAAAATGGGTGGCAACTTTTCCCGTCGTTCAAATTCTTCCTTCTCGCTCACGTCCACAGGGAGGGTAGCGAACTGGTTTCCAGACGAATTTTGAGCGTCCTTGCTCAAACTGCCTGGCTTTGCAGGTAGCGCTTCGGCATTCTTTAGCTTCTTCAAATCTGCCGATCCTGCTGGTGAGGACCGCCTCTTTTTCTTGCCGTGAGGCATTTCTGCACTTTGTAGCACTTATTTGATGCTGGAGAGACGCACGTCTGACTCGCTGCTCTGCTGATCGCAGACTCGGGGTTGAACGAATCGACCTGGGCTCTTAGGGAAAGTTGTTCTCCAGATAATTCCGCTGATTTCTGGCCATCCTAAAAGTTTCTACATGTATTCCCCAGGCCAGTAGGAGCGAATGAACGAAAATTCAAAATTTACCATAGTAATTTCCATGTAAACTTGAACAAGACAGTTTTCAATTAAATGAGCTGAAATTTGGTGTGAGAGTCCCTATGGGTATGCCTTACAAGGGGAACTACACCAGAACTTGATCTGAGAACTTTTCAAAATCCGTACCCACCCTAATGGTTATGTTCCTCTACATCACTCCAACAGTTTCCTTGTATTCAGTTTGGTTTGAAATTTTAAAGAATAATTATATTGCAGGTTTGAAGCCTAATTTTAAAAAAATGAAGGCAGTATGAAAATTATGAGATAATTTTCGAGTTTCTTTTTTCCACAAATTTGCAAAATAGTCTAAAAGCGATTGTAAAAATTTTTAAAATGAAAATTCGCGGTGGTCGTCGCGATGCTCATTCAACGAAGCAAGCTGATGGTGCTGCCAGAAGAGCTTTAAGAAAAAGATTAAATTTACAGCGAATCTTTTTGAATTCTTTAGCAAAGTTTTCCCCTGGGTCACAAATAATGAGCTCATGAGGTTTTGAAAATGAGCATGAGCATGAGCATGAGAGATCACCCATGGTTGCCCCTCCGTTGCTGAACAGAACCGTAATATCCTTTCAGCACTGCTGATTATAGGCTTCGACGATCTAGTAGTGTTTACCTTATCAACAGCATGTATGAATGCGCTTAAAAGATAAAACACCATGATTGCTAAAGCTAGATCAGTTGCGAATAGGTAACAGTCATTGGCCACCAACGGCGCCCGCTATGACAGTTTGTAGACCTCGATTTTAAAGGGACGGGAATGTTAGTTAGCGCAGGTTGCTACTAGGGCAGCTGATTTACTCTGTGCTTACACCCCACGAGCGCCAGTAACCTGAAAACTTGTTAGTAGGATAGGGTGTTTGGTCAGGATTCATCATAGAAGATGATGATGCGACCCAAAATCATAGTGTTTGTTGAAAGGTGTTGAGCTCATGAGGTTTTGAAAATGCAAAAAAAAACGATAAAGGCTAAACTGGCTAGAACCAAAAGCTATATCTGCCCTGGAATGCCCACAAAATTTACCATTTAATCAGATTTGTCATCTTGAAAATGATTAGTTCAGCTTACTTTTTTCACTAAAACTGCGATAACTTTAAAATTTTAGCGATGACCTATAGAAGTTTGGGAATCAAAATTTTTGTAATTGAAAGACGCAACTTTTGGTACCATAACATCTATAGGTCATCGCTGAAATTTTAAAGTTATCGCAGTTTTAGTGGAAAAAGTTGATTTTTTGCCGATTTTAAAAACTCAGTTTTTATTTTCAAAAAATAACATCGCCAATTTTAATGATTTGTTATGTGAATTTTTTCGAGGAATCCGATAAAAATATTTTCAGACAGGCTCTTTGGTCCAGACATGGTCAAAACGCCATTTTAAGTTTTCATGCGACTTTTGCAAATGGTAAGCTAGATTTTTGAAACTTCTTATTATTTTTCCCAAATAGCCAAACTCATCACCTTTCTTTTGCGTCTAAGACAGCTAAAATCGGATGAAATGGCACGGAGATATGATTTTTTGAAAAAAAGAGGTTTTTGCGAAAAATGACGAAAATTGCCATTTTTTGAACCACCCTAGCACGATGTAGGTCCCCTAATGGCCAAACAAAAAAATACGGGTCTAATTATTTTGGCCAAGGAACCCCAGAAAAAATTTGAGCCCGATCGGAGAACTTTTTTTTCGGTTTAGGCTCTTTTCAACTAGAATTGCTGTATATAATATATATTATCTAGAGTTTTGCCTTCCTCACCTCACTGAGGCAAGGCTATAAAATCACTCGGAAAATGAACTTCTTAAATACGACTCCTAGATATACCTTCACGTAAACCTATCGACTCAGAATCAAATTCTGAACAAATGTCTGTGGGGATGTGTGTAGACATGATTTTTTTTCCACACGATTGTCTCAGAACTGGCTGAACCGATTTTGGCCGGATCCGCCTTATTCTGTTCGTTTTGGGGTCCCCTAAGACCCTATTAAATTTTATTCTGTTTAGTGAAGTACTTTTAAAGTTATGCCAAGAAAAAGTTTTTTTGTAGCTACAAAAAGGGTGATTTTTGCATAACCTCAAAGGCCGGATCTTTTTGCATACGCGCGAGGGTCGCGCAGCATGCGTAGGGATTTTGGTCTGAACACGCGGTCGATTGGCAGCCACACCCCCTTGCATGCGTATCGCCCGGTTGCCACATTGCTTGAGCAGTGTCTGCGTCTCTTCTGGAAAAAAATCTGTATTAATTATGTTGTTGAATACATCATTTCGACGGTAACATTTCAAAAGGCATCATGTACATTTTGACACATTCTGGGTTATTGCATATTCTAAAAGTACTCCTAATAAGCTACCTCTCCACCAAAAATGAGCAAAAGTTACTTCAGGAAAGTCTGTTTAATCATGATTTTAAATAAAGTAACATAAACAAAATCCCTGCCATCAGCAGTCCCTGTTTATATAGCCCTGTCAACCTGTCAAACAAAAGACTACATAAACCTCGTGACGAAAAAAAAGCATTATGAACAAAGCGCCATGTACATTCGGCGAAGAAAAACGAATCATAACAAAGCGTCCCCCTCAATGACAGCAGGGTGATATAGACGTTGGTGATTTCAAAAGGAGTTATGTTTGTTTTTCTTAAATAAAACGACGGAAATAATGTTTTATTGAATATGGATGGTCAAGTATCAATAAAAGCAACGTTTTTCATCGTTTATTATTATAAGTGTGGCATTCTAGATTAGCCGTGTTATGCCTAAATTAGTGTTGAGTTTAGGTAAGGAAGATAAGCGTGTGAGCGGGAGTGAGTCAGTCTGTGTACGAAGATGGACGAATAAAGCGGTGCGTTGAAAGCCGCATTATTGTGTTTTATTGCAAGCTTGAGAATATCACATTGGCGATCCTGCCATGATGATTTTTCCTTGTTTTGTAAAGAAGAGTAGTGATTCAATCTGTAGTGTTGTGTTTTGTGATAAAGGAGTAAATTTGTACATTTGCACGCGTGAGTTTTGTTTTGTTTTCGTTTGGTTGGTGGCTTGGTTGGAGGAGCTCTTGGGTTGGCCCAGTGCGTGATTGGAGTCCGACAGGAGCCCGACGTTAACGAGACATCGTCGGTCGAATTCCATTCAGCGAAGAAGGATGAGTGGTTGCGGAGGAGGAGCTGTGTTTGGTAGCAGTGAAGGAGGTTTGAGGAGTCGGCGCTTGAGGAGGTGAACGGGTAAAAGAGACAACTGTGAGTACGGTGACTAAGGCTAAGGAGTGAAAGGGGATTTTTCTGTATTTGAGCTGGAAGTTGTTCTATTGTGGTTTAGTGTTTTGCGGTCGATTCCTTATAGGGCTGTTGGAGGCGGCCGTCGAAATAGGCGGCGGGCCAGATACGAGCAAGGAAAGTGTCAAAACCTCTCCCCCCCTCATTTCGTCTCACCAGCCAGCTGCAGCTGTCTTGGTAAACAAACGAAGCGCGCGGTCGCATGATGGCAGCATCGAGCAGGCCCTAGAGGTGTTCATGTTGTTAGAAAAAAAAGAAATTATTTTTCAAGAAAAATTATACATGTTAAGCTGAATTAAAGGTTTGCAAGAGCAATCGAACAATTATTACTGCTGTTGAAGAAGTGTTTTGGGACCAAAGTTTTTAATCCATAAATTTTCTGTGAATTGAAAATTTACACGCCAAATGGGAATCCCTAGGCCTTTCCACCACCGTTTCCAATGACCGTGACAAAATGCTAAAAATCTAGCTATCAGCTAAATCCACAATATATATGAGCAATCATGGAAAAAGTGTTTTGTATTTTCTAACATTATTTACCGGTCAAGATGAAAAATTCTAAATAATGTCGTGTAAACGTAATATGTCATTTACTGTTGTATTAGATAGGGCAACCTGTTAGTGTGCACTTCAGATCAAGGCAGAACTGAGTCAAGGAAGAGACTATACGAAAATTATACGAAAAAAATGGAATTTGAACTATCTAGTTAAGCGTAAGTTTTGATGGTAAATGGTACAATAGTAAATAAATAATAAATTTATGATATCAAGGATATTTATTAGTCTCGGCAGAAATCAATTAAGCCAATTTATTGGTGACGAAGCATAATTTAAAGTTAAAGTTCTATAAATATACATTAAAAAAATGAGAAATGGAGGGAATGTGAGAGTTATTTAAAAAAACATTTAGCGATTGGATTGGGAAAAAGATACATAACGAGATTTTAAATTAGAAATAGATTTGCTTCGATTTTTTTTATTCATCGTCATCATTCTCAGAAATGAAATTTTTCATTGAATCATTAATTGAAAGTTAGTATGAAGGGGAAAAGTCAGTAAAATTAGATAAAAGCAACCTAAAAAGAGAAGTTTTATTTTACTGCCAATGTCAACTAATGAATATGAAAGGGTCACATACATAATTGCGCCAAGTTGTTTGATTACAGGTTTATCTAAAAATAGTTTGTTTGTAATTTTTCTATCTTCGAATAAAGGATGAAAGTATTCCAACTGTTCTGGTCAAGTAATGTATAAATTACCGATTTAGATTTTTACGATGAAATTCGATTAGATTCGATGGAAGAACTATAAGAACAATAAATGGGCTAAAAGTACAGTTTGGTTATATTGTTTATGGAAGTTTCACAAGAAAGCTCAGACTAAGTATGGAAAAAACGAGAGAGATAGTTTAAAAAACAATGTTGAATTTCAGGTAGTTGGGTCAAGTTTGACCCATTTTCAACTATAACCAAAGTGTTTTTGAGAGTTAAGAATTGAAGATTTGGTCGAAAAAAAAATGAAATTGGTTTCAAAAAGTTGAGTGGGGTTAGACTCATGACTAGCAAACAAAGAGTTGAAAAAGAAAGTGGATTCAGCCCATAACCTGCTTGAAAAAAGGGTTGCTGACAGTTGAGTCGGGTTCAGCCCAAGACCAACTCAAACTAAAGTGTGTTTGAAAGGAGGAGTCGGGTTTAGCCCAAGACCTTCTTAAAACAAAAGAGTTGCTGATAGTTGAGCCGGGTTTAGCCCATGACCAACTTAAACTAACGTGTTTGGAAAAAGAAGATGTGAAAAGTGTTGAGTCGGGTTTAGCCCAAGACCAACTTCAGACTAAAATGTGTTTGAAAAGAGGAATCGGGTTTAGCCCATGATCTCCATAAAAAAAGAGTTGCTGATAGTTGAGCCGGGTTTAGCCCATGACCAACTTAAACTAAAGTGTGTTTACAAAGCGGAGTCGGGTTTAGCCCATGACCTTCTTAAAAAAAAAGAGTTGCTGATAGTGAGCCGGGTTTAGCCCATGACCTGCTTGAAAAAAAAGGGTTGCTGAAAATTGAGTCGGGTTTAGGCTATGACCAACTCAGATTAAAATTTGTTTGGAAAAAGAAGGTGGGTCCATGGCCAGCGAAAGCCAAAAGAATTGAGATGGCTTTAGCCAAAGGTTAACAGAAGTAGAAAGTGTTATGGAAAGATGAGTCTGGTTAAACTTATGGCCAAATATCTTGAACAGGTTTATATAAAATAGTGACGTATTTAATTCATAGCAAACAACTGTTTAATAGTTTAATGAAACTTTTTATAGGATTATCACAAGACATGCAGCCAAAGATTGTTGTTCAGAGTAATATACAAGTTGTTTTAAATTAATAATCATAGGATAGAAAATGAATGAATAGTATAGCTGAAAGTTATATAAGATCACCAAAGCATCAGAATATATTATTCAGTAACGAGTAGTCAGATTTTGAGTTTTTCGGTGCAGTTAAGCTGTGTTTTATCGTTCGAGTTTGATTAAGTGATTCTTCAAGTTAGTCGTTAAAATTTATGTTGATAATAAATCAGGACACTGATTTGATTGAAATCAAGAATAAGAATAAAATACCCTACGGCACCTGTACGGAAAAAAGGAAGAACAGAGGTAAACAAAACATGTAACATGCACATGAACTATTGTTTTTGTAAACAAAACTTATTGGATAAAATGGTTTCATATTGCAGAAAGGTATAGATT
The DNA here is from genome assembly GCF_016801865.2 of Culex pipiens pallens. NCBI lineage: Eukaryota > Metazoa > Arthropoda > Insecta > Diptera > Culicidae > Culex > Culex pipiens. The sequence goes on from NW_026292820.1 coordinate 117,401, forward strand.
GTACAAAACAAAATATATCTGGATTGACACATTCACAATTGGGTTCTAAAATTAAGCTTTAATGTCTGATTTAATTTATTATAACGATAGGTTTATTTTTTTTGACTAAAATTACCCTCTGTACGACCACAAAGGGTTAGAAATGAAAAGTTGATCCATCGTAAACAGAATTTGTCTTGTAAATTTTTTTTGTGTTAAAGTTAAAAAAAGTGTTCATAAATGGCTTTAAGCGTGTTTTAACCGTTTGTACATTGACATTTCCGTTGGGCTTTAGGTCCCTATTGGCAGTATCATTAAAACGTAAGGCAAAATAAATGGCTGATATGATAGAGAGATGGTTACATGTGTTTCAACATTTTCGGAAAAAGGCGAGACATGGTACCTTAGTTTGGCTCTATTGTGTATTAGTTGTGTATTAAGAATGGCAATAAAGTAGAGTTTTTGTTATTGGTCGAGTAGAAGCAGGAGATATTAGAATATAAATAGTAATTTGTCCTGTCTCGGTAGAGTCGCTGTTAAGCAGATGGACTAACAATCCAAAGGTCGTCAGTTTGAATCCCGAGGTGGATGGAAGCTATGGTGTAAAAAGAGATTTGCAATTGCCTCAACAATCAAACCTTCGGACACCAAGTTTCGAGTAGGAATCTCGCAATAGAGAACGCCAAGTTAATGCCGTTGAGCGAACAACCTGTTTTTTTTTTGTTTTTAGAAATTTGTATAATGTAGGAATTTGGACATCATTTTACTTGCACCTAGATGAATATGTCAAGTTGAAAATACAAACGATAGTTCTTTGTTATTTTTAATGTAAATGGTTTCCTAGTTCCCACAAGAAGAGCACCCTTGAAGAGTACGGGTGCTGGCAATAACCACGCGGATTCAATTCAATTTTTACTCAACTAATGGTAACATACCATAAGTTCCCAAAGGTGTCGTGATAAGGTCCAGCTCGTGATGATGCGCTACCTTCTCTTCACTAAGCAATCGACTTCAGATGATGATTAGGATTTTATACAGGATGGTTATTATTGTAAGGGATTTCAAAGATAGCATTAGAAAAAGTTATTAAAATGCTATGTTCATCTAACTCTATGGTATAATTTGAAGAAATATAAAATACACTGATTGTGGGTAAGCCTGATCAAAGTAAACAAAAGGAATTAGGGAAATACAGGCAAACTGGGACAAGGGATTTGCAATTGTTAGCAGTATCAGAAGATTGCAGGAAAATGATGAAATAAGTTTAGTATCTTATGGTATAAGTTGCTGAATTTGAATTAGATCACTGTTTGGTTAATATTATGTTTTTGTTTGTGGTTTGCTTTTCTCTGCTTTTCTCGTTTGTTTTCTTTTTTTTTCTTCTTTTTAGCGGTAGCAGAGGAAGAGGGAAGAACAGAAGGAGCAATCGTTTGGAATTCAAAGAACTGATGTTGACTACCGGAGGGACCGAACGCTGTGTACATCACTTCTACGACGCAATTCAGCGAGGGCCTAGAATTAAGAGTTACAATACAAGTGATAGTTTTTAAGTTATCATTCATTCATAATTTATCGAAGGGGAGGATGTGGCATTCTAGATTAGCCGTGTTATGCCTAAATTAGTGTTGAGTTTAGGTAAAGTGAAGATAAGCGTGTGAGCGGGTGTGAGTCAGTCTGTGTACGAAGACCCTGTTTGAAAAAAGTCGCACGTCGTACGAGCTGTCGCGCGGTTTTCATTTTACCGTTTCGATATCGATTGGTCGAAAGGACGACAAACGAACGACAAACACTCGACATGCCCGACATTGTTTTTTTCCATCGATTTTCCTTCAATTTGACGTCACGATATTCGTCGACGCAGTTTGACAGTTCTCTTCAGTTGGTCTTGTTTGGACTTGATCAAATCAGAGAAACTTTGAACCGAATCGAACCAGTTTACGTTGTCGAAAGTTAGTGTGGATTTTGGCCGGTTGATTGGTAAGTTGTGTTGCTTTTTTGCGAGCGGCTTTATCATAGCAATATATTCCAGATTTTCTGATTTCGGCCTTCGTGATGGAGGAGGAGGAGGAGGAGAACGGGTCACATCGTTGCTCCGGCGGGCCATGCCGGAAGACGGGAAGGGAAGCACCCGGTCTGCGATCGAGGAAGCGGATTGGTGTTTAACTTTCCGCGGAAGGTGGTGGTGCGTGCCATACCCAAGGAGGAGGACAATGAAACGGCAAGTAATGGATGTTTCCCCCAATGGAACAGAAGGAGGGAGAAAGTCCATCCCCCTTCCCGCCAAGTCTTGGGGAGGTGTACAATGTTCCGTGTGAAAAGAAAGGTGGAGGAAGACGGCGTTTCTGTTCCGCCGGAGGTTTTTATACGGTGAGTTGTGTTTTTGAAACGATAGAGGGGGTGTTGCATCCCATTTGGACGACGGAAAATAAATGAGGACGATGAAAGTGTGCATGGGAGGGACTGGAGAATTAAAAACCTGAAAACATCACAAATTCTAAACAATAAAATTTCTTTTTTTCATAGCAATCTTTCCTGAATCTTTTCAATTCCACAATTCAAATTTTCTAAGATTCACGTAAATATAAAATAATCTATTAAAAGGTATAGTTTCGTTCAAAAATATGAAAAAAATATATTAAAATTATAAAATTGTTTCTATTCAATTCAATTCTATTCAAGATTCTATTTATTTCTTTGGTTATCTTACAATACACTCAAACCCCGATGGTTTGACACCAACTGTTGTCAAACGAACGGGGTAACTTTTTAGTTTGACACCCCTTTTACACGGAGTTCACACACACTACCAAACGATTGAAAATTATAAAATTACAAAATTATAAAATTATAAAATTATAAAATTACAAAATTATAAAATTATAAAATTATAAAATTATAAAATTATAAAATTATAAAATTATAAAATTATAAAATTATAAAATTATAAAATTATAAAATTATAAAATTATAAAATTATAAAATTATAAAATTATAAAATTATAAAATTATAAAATTATAAAATTATAAAATTATAAAATTATAAAATTATAAAATTATAAAATTATAAAATTATAAAATTATAAAATTATAAAAATATAAAATTATAAAATTATAAAATTATAAAATTATAAAAATATAAAATTATAAAATTATAAAATTATAAAATTATAAAATTATAAAATTATAAAATTATAAAATTATAAAATTATAAAATTATAAAATTATAAAATTTTAAAATATTTAGATTCTACAAATCATGAACTCTTAAATTTTCAAATTGTATTATTCTTAAAATTCTTGATATTTTCAAAACTGTTTTTAAAAATATTAAAGATTTTATTTTTATTTTAAAATTATTCAGATATTTTAGATTTTAACGATTCTAACATTCGAACATATCAAAATTGTTCAAAAACATTAAAGTTCATTGCTTCTTTAAAGCATGGACTTCAAAAATAAACCAAACTCTCCATACAAATTTTGGATAAAAAATCAACATGCGTTGATTTTGATTTTTTATCTGAAATTTAAAATGTTTAAATGAAATATTATGTTGTGCTAAACATTTTTTATGTCTTTTTTTCCCAAAAATTTACAAGTTTAGAGACTACTTTTTTTTAAATTTTACATTGAAAGTTAAATTTTACATTTCTAGTTATATTTTGGATGATTTAGCCGAATGACGTAATCTTTTTTCAGGTAACCAAAAATATTCCAATCGAATCCTGCTGACAACCCAGCGTTTCCGTGTTGTCCCACGGAACGGAAGCTGTAACGATCGCAAAAACACTTGCACCGGAAGTGCGTAAACCGACCTTGTCCGGACATTCGTGGCATGCCGAAGCGACGAGATGAGCTGAAAGGCCAACTGGAAGACAACGCCAAAAACCACGTGAAGATCGCGACACACAACAAGTAAAATTAATGAATGTTTGTGAAATCGAGTGAAAAAGATTAATTTACAGAAAAAATACATATAAACATAATTTAGAAATAAAAAAAAGTTTATTTTCACTGCCACATAACCTAAAAACCCGAAAAAACAGCACACGACAAAGGCACGACAACCTAAATAACAAAACCGTGCGACGTCGGTCGAATGTCGTACGACAATGTCGAACAATTTCGATGATCGATCGCACGACAAATACGACATTTTGGTGCAAAAACGTATGACATTCGTGCGAATGTCGCACGACATTGTCGTGCGACGTCGTACGATTGCACGGACGACAAACGACGGACGTCCGACGGACTTTTCAGTCAGGGGATGGACGAATAAAGCGGTGCGTTGAAAGCCGCATTATTGTGTTTTATTACAAGCTTGAGAATATCACAATAAGAACATCTTATTTTGCTTTTATATTAAAATGGGAATTGAAAATGGATGCTCAACATTCAAATGCGTTTTTCTCAAAACGCATGGTTTGTACATGATGCTTTTTGAAATGTTGGCGTCGATTTTGTCTCGACAAAGATTTACACAAACTTTTTACTGAAATATATAACTCATGAGAATTTTCTCCTTTATATTGGAGAGAGAGTGTGGGTCTCGTGGCGCAGGGGTAGCGGCTTCGGCTGCCGATCCCGATGATGCTATGAGACGCGGGTTCGATTCCCGCCTTATCCACTGAGCTTCTATCGGATGGTGAAGTAAAACGTCGGTCCCGGTTTCTCCTGTCTCGTCAGAGGCGCTGGAGCAGAAATCCCACGTTAGAGGAAGGCCATGCCCCGGGGGGCGTAGTGCCAATAGTTTCATTGGAGAGTTGGTAAAAAAAAAGAAAAATTGCTGTTCAAGTAAAATCAATGAAAAAAAAAATAAAAAAAAAACTCTTAAATTAATTTGTAAATACAACATGAATGCGAGGAAGGCACCAACCACCTTAAGGTGGATTAAGTAACGTTTTTTTTAAAGGACCTATAAACTATTGTCTTTCATATGTTTATAGGACCTATTAAAAAAAACTCTAGATATATACAAAATTTGGGCGGTTTTGTTCGAACGTGAATCAGTTCAATAAGGAGCGTCGGATCGAGGTGCTCTTTGTTGCGTTGGGTTCGTATAAGCCCAAGAAAGGTTTATACGATGACTCATTGACACAAATTGTATGAAAAAAGTTACGCAAAATTAAATTTTGATCACAAGAGGTTGAATAAGCAAACAAGCAAAAAAAAACGTCAACAAACAACAAAAAAAAGGCAGAACAAAGTTTGTCGGGTAAGGCTTGTATGTAAATAAAAGTAAAACAAATTTTAATTCAGAAAATAAAACTACATTTGCACGGCATGGCAACCATTTTTAAATGTCTTATCTTTATTTTGTAAATCAGTGTTTATATTATTAAAATTTAGTAAAAACTCTTCGTAAAATATTGTTTTTGTTTTTTTTTCATATTCGTCTCAAATATAATATTGGTTATATGTATATATATATATATAATATTCCAGTTTTCTTCTGCAATAGTAAATTTGTTCTCGGTATAACAAATGTATTGTGTAAATGTAGATGATTGATTCTGCGTGGAAAAATGTCCACTTGCAGTTTTTTGGCCTCATTTTGTTATATACTTTGTATCGTTCATAACTTGTTTATAGAAGGGAAGCTTTGCTCTTTGTTCAATGTAACATTTGTGTATAGCATTAACGGGTTTCTTGTGTTTTGATTTGATCTGAGGTTTCCTATTTGTTTCGTGTTTCCTATCTGGTTCATATTAACATTCATTTTAAATTCACATTCAATTTGATTTGTTTTCCATTTGCATACATTCCAAACTATGTATGTGGGTTATTTTATGCAAAAAGATCGAAACAAATGTTTCGCTGATTTGTTTTTTTGTTTGCTTTTATATGGCATTTTTTCTCGGAGCTGCAATCAAACAGGAGTTTTGTTTAAATAATTATAAATTATTTTATGGCACTTGATCGTATATGCTTCAATTTGAATTGGGGTAACACTTTTTTCGTTAACATTGGATGATCAATTTTGATTGAGATTAAGGTGACCACATCAGTGCTAGGATTTTTCATTTGAAGATATAAATTTTGCTTCCCTGACAATATTTTGACAAAATTTCTTCTACAGGTTGTTTAGATTAGTGCTCCACGCGTTGCTAATTCATTTTTGAGTAGATATTGAATGTGAATGAAATACAGAGTATTCTAGACTGATGATCAATTCTTATGCACATCATTAGAATTTTTCACGAACTCGTTTTCTCTATGGTTTTGCTTATATTTTCACGTAAAATAACCCACATAGTTACTTAATTTCAAACTACAACTAAACATGAAACAGGTAGTGCCTTTCCCTGTTATTAAAATGTCGATCGAGAGAAAATAAAAGTCAATTGAAAACACAAGGGAAAGCGGTGAGACTCGTGACACATTTGAGCTATACCTAGATAACTTCTCAATTATTATTATCGTTGTTTTACTCTCTAGTTTTAGTGAAATAAATACATTTATTTGTTAGTCGTCACATATAACGTGGAAATATGGCAAACTAATTAACTGACTGACTGGCTAACTGACTGGTTAAACTTTGGAGTTAAAAAGCGATGTGCAAACTTAGTCGGCATCTTATTTGGTATTGATAACGATGAAAACGACGTGCCCCGGTAACACATGTATGATGCACCAGAATTATTTTGCAAAAAATGGTACACATTATTGCCACTACAAAGAAAAATGTTACAAGCCAACACTTGATTTCTTACCAGAGTGCGGACAGTTTTCTCTGTATCGGCTATAATACAAAAAACGATTTTCGGTCCACTTCCTTTCATTTTCACAGATTTTAACTAGAGGGTGACGATTCTCGAGATTTTCAATTTCCCGGGAATCGAGAGTTGTATTTTGCTATTTCCCGGGAATTCCCGGGACCCGGGAGTTTTTTTTTAAACTATGCAATAGTGCCAATAATTTAACAGAAATGTAATAAATTTGTTTCTTTTCAACCAATTCAGTTACAATTGATTAAAACTTATTCAATGAAACGTTAATTTAGGTAGCCTCGTTTCATAGTTCACAGAATGACCCAATCTCACCCCCAGACCCAATGTCACCCCTGACGACAAAGCATGAACTTGCTATTAGATTTTTAAAAATTTCAAATTAGCTAATATGTAATTTCCCAGTATCTTTATTTTTGCAATATGATAAATAACGACTCAAAACAACAATTTAAAATAGTTTTTCCTTCTTTGGTCAACTGTAAATATTGAATTAAGAAATATTTACCTGGAAAATATTAAATGAAGAAATATTAACAGTTATCCGGAAAACCAGAATTTTAGCAATTGGCGGACCTATACTTTACAAAGAGTTGCAGAGTTATTTTTCCAAAATGTTATTTAATATTGAGGTTGATGCAAAACCCAAAACTACTTAGTGACATCAAAAAGAAACTACCTTGATACAGCGAAATTAACATACTTAGAATTAAAAAAACAAAATTATAAGGTTTGCTATGCTCGAGAGATGATATGGAAATGGAACTTATCTTGAAAAGGCTTTTCCCTCTTAGAAATAATCAATAGAAATAATCATTGTTATCCGAGCATTCGTTGGTGAAGGTTGTCTGAATCAACATGACTCGTCGCGTCCCGGCGCAAAACGCCGGCAATATTGCCCTACCTGCGGCTCAAGCAGGCAAAAAAGTGGGAATTTCCAAAAGGAAGGTTGAGGCCTCAACTGATGGCCAAAAACCGGGAATTTCCAAAAGGAAGGTGCTTTTGGAAGTGACATCGAACAGCAAAAAGACGAAAAAGAGCGACGGTACTGTACCGATGGATGAGGAGGAGGAGAACTCTTCATCGCACGAGGAGCAGCTTTTGAAGAACAACAAGTTCGCTGGACTGCCTGACGAGGACCAGGTAGCGGAAGCAAAGGAGAATGAAGTGAAACAGCGAAAGGAGAAACTGCCTCCTTTTTATGTGCGGCAATCAGCAGCTACGATCGACTTTCGAGCGGGGCTGGTTGAACTCATCAAGTCTGGGAAAGTCCAAGGCAACATTCGTCTGTGTCAGGACGGATTTAAGGTGCTGGTGCAATCCAGGCAGCACTATCAACTGGTCAAGGATTACTTGACCGAAAACGAGGCGGAGTACTTTACCCATGATGTCGTCATGGATAAGCCGTACAAAATCGTCGTCAGAGGTCTGTACGACATGCCAGTGGAGGAATTAGCTGCCGAGCTAAAAGTTTTGAAACTGGATGTGTTGGCCGTGCACAAAATGAGCCGACGCAACAAAGACATCAAGTACCGTGACCAGCTCTACCTGCTGCATTTGGCTAAGGGATCGACGACGCTTCCTGAGCTGAAGGCAATCCGAGCGGTTTTCAACATTATCGTGTCGTGGGAGCGATACCGACCAGTGCATCGTGACGTCACACAATGCTTCAACTGCCTGGGCTTCGGGCACGGAGGTAAGAACTGCCACCTGAAGCGTCGTTGCGCCAAATGTGGTACTGATGCGCACATCACGTCCCAGTGCATCCAAGATTCGCTGGTGAAGTGCCTCAACTGCAACGGTGAGCATTCGTCAACCGACCGAAAGTGCCCCAAGAGAGCTGAGTTCGTGAAAATTCGGCAGCAAGCATCGACGAAGAATCAGCCTCAGCGTCGTAGAACTCCTCCAGCCCTGGTGGAGCAAAATTTTCCACCTCTTCAACCGCGACGCCAGGTCCCGAACTTGGCACCGTTGCCGTTGGATCCCAGGAAGAGAGCTGAGATGAATCATCCACGGCCGGGTTCCAGCCAGGAGCCGAGACCGCCACCACCGGGCTTCAGCCAGGAGCCAAGACCAACCCAAGAACCAGCAGTTGAGGAAAATGGTAATGATCTTTACACCTCAACCGAACTCCTCAATATTTTCAAACAGATGTCCGCTGCACTGCGTGGATGCAAAACCAAGACCCAGCAGATTGAAGTGCTGACCTCGTTCGTCATCCAGTATGGATCGTAGGTCCCTCAAGCTGCTGAATTGGAACGCTTGCTCCATTAGGAGAAAGAATTTAGAGCTGGTGGATTTTCTTCGCGAGAAGGAGATCGACGTAGCTGCCATCACGGAAACTCATCTGAAGCCCGGTGAAAAAGTTTATCTGCAAAACTACAAGATCGCGACGCAGCTCGACAGGACCACCTCTGGAGGAGGAGGTGTGCTTGTCGCTGTTCATCGTGACCTCAAGCCACGCCGGCTGCCACACTTCAAGCTGGACATCATCGAGGCCGTTGGGGTGGAAATTCCCACTTCAGTTGGCCCAGTACTCTTCATTGCTGCATACTGCCCACGTCAGGTGAATGCCAGAGATGGTTCAGCAGCAAAACTGAAGAGCGATATCCAGAAGCTGACACGGCGAAGCGCAAAGTACATCATCGCTGGTGACCTCAACGCGAAGCATGAAGTTTGGGGCAACAGCAGGAGGAATCGGAACGGAGTGATTCTGCACAACGATCTGCAAAACGGATACTACAACGTTGTGAGTCCGGATCGTCCAACGAGGGTGGCTCGGTCTGGGAATCACTCAATCATCGATTTCTTCATTACCAATATGGCTGAGAACGTGGCTCATCCTGAGGTGTTTGAAGAGTTGAGTTCTGATCACTATCCGGTGGTTGTGGAGGTTGGAGCTTCCGTTACTCCGCAGCGGCAACCAACCCGGAAAGATTACCACAACGTTGACTGGCAGCAGTTTCAGCAAGTGGTCGACAGCAACATCGACTATGATCAACACCCGGAAACTTCTGCCGATATTGATCGTTCGCTGGAGGTGATCCAGCAGGCTATCAACCAAGCAGAGGCTGCCAACGTTCGGGAGGTTCCTGTTAATTTTAAGGTAACTGATATTGACGTAGATACTAAACACTTGATTAGACTTAGGAATGTTTATAGGAGACAATATCAACGGACTGGGGACTATGACAAAAAGATTTCAGTGAACAATTTGAACAAAATCATACAAGACCGACTTGACAATATCAGAAATCAAGAATTTTCAAAACATGTAAGCCAGCTGGGGAATTATTCAAAACCATTTTGGAAACTTTCAAAAGTTCTTAAAAACAAACCAAAGCCTATTCCTCCTCTTATTGTTGAGGATTCTAGTTTGATTACATCCGAGGAAAAGGCAAATGCACTTGGGCTTCATTTTGTTAGTTCTCATAATCTTGGCGCTTCCATGACCAGCCGCAAAGAAACATCAGTTGCTAATAGTATTTCAACAATTAATAACTCTACCTTTGAATTTCCTGCAGATTCCCATGTTTCTGGTGAGGAAGTCAAAGTTGCAGTTAAACAAATGAAAAATATGAAAGCTCCTGGCTTTGATAACATTTTCAATCTGGTGTTGAAAAAACAGAGTGATCAGTTCTTTCAACATCTAGCCAATATTTTCAATAAATGTTTGCAACTTGGTTACTTCCCCACCAATTGGAAACTGGGCAAAGTCATACCAATTTTGAAGCCTCAAAAAGATCCAACATCGCCAACAAGTTATCGTCCCATTAGTCTTTTAAGTAGTCTGTCCAAACTCTTTGAGAAGGTCATCTATTCAAGGCTTTTGGATTTTACCAACGATAATAATATAATTTTGAACGAGCAGTTTGGCTTCCGAAAGGGACATAATACTGCTCATCAGCTTACGAGAGTAACTAAAATCATCAAGCAGAACAAGCTTGAGTCTAAATCAACTGCTATGGCTTTGTTGGATGTTGAGAAGGCTTTTGACAATGTTTGGCATGATGGTTTGATACATAAACTGTATTTATACGGTTTTCCAATGTATCTTATCAAAATTATCCAGCACTATCTTTCGGAGAGATCGTTCAGGGTTTTTCTGAATGGGATTGCTTCTGGATTATTCAACATTGATGCTGGGGTTCCCCAAGGAAGTATTCTTGGCCCACTTCTGTACAATATTTTTACATCTGATTTGCCTACTCTTCCTGGTAATGGTGTGTTGTCACTTTTTGCTGATGACACTGCCGTTATTTATAAGGGTAAAATAACCAGATATTTAGTTGGCCGTCTTCAGAAGGGTCTTGACGTTCTTTCCGAATACTTTGGTGACTGGAAAATTCGCATAAATGCAGCCAAAACTCAAACCATCATTTTCCCACTTTCCAAATCGGCCCGATTTGTCCCAAAGGATGATGTTTTGATTAAATTGAATGATGTTTCAATACCCTGGTCAAAGGAAGTTGTCTATTTAGGTCTCATACTTGACTCGAAACTATTGTTTCGGCAGCATGTAGATAAAATATTGAACAAGTGCAGCATTCTCATCAGGTGTTTGTATCCTTTAATTAACAGAAAATCAAAGCTATCTTTGAAAAATAAGCTAGCAGTTTACAAACAAATAATTTACCCCGTTATTGAGTATGCAGTACCTGTTTGGGAGTGTTGCGCTAGAACTCATAAATTGAAGCTCCAGCGTGTCCAAAACAAGGTACTCAAAATGGTTTTGAATGTTCCTGGCTGGACAAGATCAAGTGAGGTTCATGAATTAGCAGAAGTAAAAATGTTGGATCAGAAGATTCAAGAAAAATGTTTGAAATTCAGGGAAAAATGTGCTATATCTGAATATCCCTTGATTCAAGGATTGATTTAGTTTATGGTAAGATTAAGTTAGTTTTAGGTTAGGTTATGTTTTCTTAAATTTTTTTTTTCCTCATTGTACCTAGTGTTACAAAAATAATAAATCATATACTTTTAAAGTTAAGAAAATGAACAGTGTTTAAATCACGAAAAGCAAACTAAAGCTGAAGAGCCACAGCTGACCACTTATTATGTAAACCAAATGTAATTATTATAAGAAAGATTCAATAAAGTATATTTAATTCAAAAAAAAAAAAAAAAAAATAGAAATAATGTTTAAAAAAAAACTTGAGTTTTTTATTTCTGGGGTGTACCTGCTAAATAAGCTTTAAAGTAACTTTTGACTACACTCAATTATAGTAATTGGAAGTTTTGACGATTTAAAATTTACACTCTCTGGATAAGAAGATTATAGAAGCATTGGTTTATTCGAACTTGAATATCGATAATTGAACACTCAATGTTCTGAACAATTTCGATTTTTTCAAATGTTTTTCTGATTAGTTTATATAATTTGGCTTTCATATTTATATCAATAAAATTTCCCGGGAGTCTCGACCAAATTTCCCGGGAATCGAGAGGTCCAAAAATGATCGATTTCCCGGGAATTTTTTCCCGGGAATTCCCGCTCGTCACCCTCTAATTTTAACTATCGATTTCGGTATCTCTAAGACAGTACAGAATGAAAATTATGTTGATATTCCAATTTTTCAAATTTTTGTTGAAGACATTTTGATTGGGACTTGATTTTATTTTTATGACCGTCACATTGTTTGTGAATTCAGTTCGATTTATGGCGCAGTTTTTCGTCACCGGGAACGCGTTTCTAAAGTTTGGTAGTTTGTCGATTTAGTACGCTCGCTCAATCGGCATCACCCGCTGTGCAACTTTCGGGTGTTTACACTAGTACGTTGCATTTAAAACTATATTAATAAATTACATTCCATGACAGAATATAAACTTCGGTAGAAGCATACACAAGTGAGAAATTTAAGTATCTACACATAAATAAAATAAATTGCATGATCATTAACTTATTAATAATTGTAACATGTGGGACCAGAATGTGAGAGACTATGCATTACATTATTATTTTTGGTTAAACAACAGAGAGATTTCTGCAGAGTGTATGAGTAAAGTGATCCCACAGGATCATTATTGTAACCTAACAAATAAAGTGAATTATAAATAAATTTTACTAGATTCTGCTCATTTCAATAAATAAACTAAAACGTAATTAGGCTGGTAGAACGTAGGATGTGTTTGATTTGAAGTGTGTGATGCATGAACTGAAAACGATTATTTTATTTAAAAAAAATATAACTCTACTTTGTTCTAGTACCATTCAAATTTCTCACCGATAATTAGAGCGTAACAATGTTTGTGACTGAAGTACAAAATAGACTGTTTTTCTCAAATTTTATATATTTTCATGTTTTCTTTCTAATAAATTCATTACTGTAAGTTTTTCTGTTTTAAAGCTATTATCTTGGTTCAGTGATAAACAAGGTTCTATGTATAGCAATAGTTTTCGTACTATTATGAAAAGTTCTGCGTAAACTTATTACACTATGAGATTTACAAATTCACATTTTATTGTTCGCTGTCTCGTAGATGCTCCTAAATTCAATCAGAAGTTTTCGTAATCCTAGTACGCTTAAGCTCGGAAAAAAATCCTCATAAAGCTCACCTGTAGGCAAATGGCATCATTCTTCGTGTCAACCAAATTTGCTTTAAACATATTTAAATCTGAATTCCCAGTGCATCAATCAAAGAAAATCATTAGATTGTAGAATAAAGTTTTTCACCTTGATTCATTTTTCCGTCCAAGGTTCGGATCCCATGTTTAGGTCCGATTAAATGCTAACTTGAAAAATTGCAAGCAAAATAAATTTTAACTTAATTATTTTAATTGGCGTCTCTTTTTTTTTTTTTTTTGTTCCAATTTGTTGGTAATAAACCACCGTCGACGCAAAGATCGTTAAAATAGGCAGCGGGGCTGATGCGGGCTTTAAAATGCCAACACCTCTTCCCTCCCCCTCCTCTTTGTCTCTCCATCTAGAGCAAGTGCTTGATGCTGGATGCTCTTAAAATCAAACCATCAACATTAACGACCCCCAGGTCTTTTGAGGTCTCTAATTCTGCTCGAACCTAGGAGTCCGAAGACTTGAATAGGGAGGGCACCCAAACCTCTTTCTACCCCAAGGAACCTTCCACCCCAGGGTTCGAACTGACGACCTTTGGATTGCGAGTCCAACCGCCGCCAACGATTCCACCAGAGCTGGGAGACGAAACTAAATGATGCTCAAATATAACGATATGGTAAAAACAAGTCATCCATTTTCTTGTTCGAGGGAATCGTATTGACATGCTACAATGTTTGAAGTGGGATTTTCAAACATTTGGGTAGTTTTCGAGCAATTCCAACAAAAATATTAGAAAAATGATTTTTCGAGAGGTCATTTTTGGCCAAAAACGTACCTCAACTTTATACAGCTGCCAAAATAACAGGATTTGTTCTAGGAACGAGATTTTTTCAGCGAAGTCATGATGTCCCCTACACAACCCTTATAACAGAATTCAGTTTCATTGAGAAGAATCTGAGAAATGGTAAAATCCGTAAAAAATCACTTTGACCCAATCTCACCCCCCAGACCCAATGTCACCCCCACTGACGGTATGTTACGTAAAAATTTTCGGGAAATCTGATAAAAAATATTTCCAGACTTAGGCTCATTGGTCCAGACACCGTCAGAACGGCATTTTAAAGTTGCATACGCCCTTTTCATATGTCAGGCTAGATTTTTAAAACTTCTTACTATTTTTCTTTGAAAGGCCAACTTATCACCTTACATTTGCGTATAAGACAATTGAAATCGGTTGAAATGGCGAGTAGTTCTGATTGTTCGAAAAAAAGTGCTTTTTTGCGAAAATCGACGAAAATGGCAATTTTTTAGACCACCCTAACATGGAGTAGGGCACCCTAATGGCCAAACAAAAAAATACGGGTCGAATTATTTCCAGGGAACCCCCAGAAAAATTTTGAGCCCGATCCGAGCACTTTTGTTTTTTCCATGCTGTTTTCGTGGGGAATTGCTGTATATTCCCAGTCACGAAATACTCTAGCAGAGCTGGTTCTGCCAGAATCCTGCTAGATCGGTGGAACATTTCTGCTAGAATGTTGTAAGAATATACAGCTCTGTGAGAACTCTGCTAGAATCCTGCTAGAACGTCGTGACTGGGTTAGGGTGCCTCCTGAACTCGCAATCCAAAGGTCGTCAGTTCAAACACTGGGGTGGGAGGTTCCTTGGAGTAAAAAGAGGTTTGGGTGCTTTCCCCATTCAAGCCTTCGGACTCCTAGGTTCGAGCAGAAACTTGCAATAGAGACCACAAAAGACCCGGGGGTCGTTAATGTGGATGGTTTGATTTTTTTTTTTTTTGATTTTTGCTTTAGCCGGGACCCGCGGTGTAGGGGAGTCTCGGTGGAGTCGCTGATAGCCAGTTGGACTAACAATCCAAAAATCTTCAGTTCGAATCCCGGGGTGGATGGAAGCTAATTTGTAAAAAGAGGTTTGCAATTGCCTCAACAATCAAGCCTTAGGACACCTAGTTTTGAGTAAGAATCTCGCAATCGAGAACGCCAAGGCAAAGCTGTAGAGAGAATAATTTAAGAAAAAAAAATATTGTCCGTTAAACTCGAAGTTACTCGCCGCGCGGCATTTTAGAATGTGCCGTAGACATTGTTGCCAGCGATTTTCTGCACTGTCAAAAAAAGCAATCCACTTTAACGTACCCCGGAGGGCTTTTGTTAATTTGATTTGGTTAACCGCGGTGGATTTTCTTGAAATAATTCGAACTGTCAAAAATCCACCAAAACATCTACCACATTGATCACACAAAAAACTGTGGTAGAAATGTATCCACCGGTAGATCCTTTGGTGGATTTTTGACAGTTCGAATTATTTCAAGAAAATCCACCGCGGTTAACCAAATCAAATTAACAAAAGCCCTCGGGTCTTTTGTGGTCTCTGTCGAAGTTTCTGCTCATTTCTAGGCGTCCGAAGGTTATGTGTGGTGAGTAGGGTGCCCAGAAAAAATGACCCCCTGCTCCAAAAACGGAAAACGGTTTTTTGGGTTGATTTAAGCATCTGTGCTAATTTTGAAGAAAATTGTTTGAGATTAACCCATTAATACCCGAGCCTAAGGTTGGTGAAATATAAGTTTTTCATGCAAAATTGACTTTTTTAAACGCTAATAACTTTTCCGGATCAAGTCTTACAGCTTTGGTGTGTTCTAATAAGTTGTAGAGCAATAAATTTCAAAAGAGGATCTCACTTTTTAGAATATGTGGACCTCACCGTGCAGGTCAAACCGTAAGAAAATTAGTTTTTTTTTAATACATATTTTCGATTTTTCCCATACAAACTTCACCTTCGAGTAACAATGGGTAAATGTTGACCGTTTATGCTCATATTTGGCCCAGAGTCCTAAACTAGTTCAAGGAACAATATTCAGCTTGTGGAGCAAGGTTTTGAAAATAAGTCTCATATTCTGGGCACCCTAGTTGGTGAGTCACCCAAAACCTCTTTTACGCAAATGGACCGACGTTTCACTTCCCCCCCTTCTGCACTACCAAGCGATTCAAAAAAAAGAACATTTGCCGAAAAAGCGGCGATCTAAGATCAACATTTTAGCTATGATTTTTCTTTGATTGGATTTTTCACACCATTTGGTAACCCCTAAGCTTTACGTTTAATATTACCCAATTTTCAGAAGCATCGGTGTTTGAGATAAAAATTACTGACACATTTTTTGGGCGGTCACTGAGTTTTATCAACTTGACAAAACCAACATAAATAAACGAGGAAAAGGGCCTTACGAAGTGAGCTGTCAGAAATGATCACTCGGCAAATGGATCACGAACGCTGCAAACGCGTATCTGTAACCTATACTTAACCCCTCCCGACCAGAGCAACCCCTTTCACCTTTACTCGTAACTGGATCGACCAAATTGGATGAAATTTTAATGGTTATAAGCAAACATTCTATATAAACTAACGCAAGTTGAACCAGGTTGAAAAAATGCATGGTTCCAGAGAAATTAAATTTAAAAGACAAAAATTAGTGGTGCTCTGGAGTAACCATCGGCGGTAGAGGGTTAACTTTGTTTTTTTTTTGTGTGGTTGAGATTTGTTTTGTATGACAATTGTCCACGACGAAGGGGGGGGGGGGGGTTTGAGATATCCAAAAAAAATGTTTACGTAATTTATGGATGGTCCCTATTAAAACAGAGAAAAATAAAGGAGATTCAGTTGCAACTGTGGGTTATGGCACCAATTAAACTCTATGCAATTTTTTTTAAACATTGTTTTGAGAAAAACAGTCTAGATTAAACTTTCGACTTTGGCCTTTGATGTTTCGTTAAGTATTCTCTGAACATATGGCAACGATTAAAGTGTGTGCTTTGTTTGCGTTTATGTTTATAGGTTAATATCTCATTCCTTTACCGGCACTGTTCTACAGCTGAAGTATTAACAGAGTATATCGACGTTTAGTATGGAGCTCCTCGCATCGTTAGAAAATAATTTTCTTCTCTCACACACATATACACTCTTGGTGTACTTTTGACGGACACACACACATACGCTTCCATAACTAATCGAAGGTGTTATCTCGGATAACAAGTTGTGTACGTATATGAAATACATAGGCACATGGAGAACTCTATGGGTTAGACTGTGACGATGCTGCTGCAGGTTGTCGATTCACACTCACACGAGAATCAATTTCTGTTGGTCACAGCAGTGGGCTGTTGCTGTTGTTGTTGTTGTTGCTCGCGTAGTTGTTCTCGTTCGCGTTCACGCTCCAGGCGTTGCTGCTGTTGATGTTTTCTCTTTTCACTGAGATGTAGACGCTTTATATGCTGCTCTAAATTCCATTTGCGTCGAAACTTTTTGTAACAAAATTTGCACTGTATTTTCTTCTCGACGCCACACTCATGATTCATGTGCCTCAGCATGATGCTTCGCGTTGAATACCACTTGCCGCATTTTAGGCACGGAAAATTTTGACCATTTTTTCGCGCTAGTAACCTTGCCTGACTGAGTTGACGAGCCGAGCCGGTCGACCGTCCGTAGAGATCATCGGTTAGCGTACCAAAGTTGTAGTAATCTGTCCAAAGCTCTGGAGAAAGAGAGAAAAAAGGAAATGAATAATTATGTCACCTATATCGAAATTTACTTTTCGTTGTAGATTAGTCAAACAGAAAGCACAATCGCTTGCACATTAGTTTTGGTCTTATATACAAATGATTTGATTGATAATATAGAAAATAAAGTCCTTGCCAGATATTAACACATTTAAATAAATTTCACTCCAAACGAAATTAAAGCCAATGCAAAGAAACTCATGTGACGGGATGGAAAAAATAAAGGAAACGGAAACAAGATTCTTATGTTTTATCCCGAGAACCAGTTCAACCTCATGTATTGTCCAAAATTTAATTTCGAAGCCCAATTCCGATAACTTTTTTGATCAATAGCATACATAAACGATAAGGACAAGTCCAATGTGCGGGACACTTTGCAAGAAACATTTATTTATTCTACACTTTTCCAAGCAACTACCACTGTGATCAACGTGTAATCCATCGAGCGTAAAATTGGTGATGAATGGAGAAAAGACCTGCAATGTAAAAATGACAAGAAGATTTTAGTTAGTAAGAGCATTTTATGAATATGAAATGTTTTGAATTTTTAAACGAAGGACAAGATTAAACATTTCTTTTAAAGTTATCGGATGTCGGTTTAAAAGTTATCCGCGCATAAATTCAACTAAGATCAATAAAATTTGGTTCACAACCATTAAGAAATAGAAAGATCCGCATTTAGTTCAGCCGATACAAAGATAATTGTCCGCACTCTGGTAAGAAATCAAGTGTTTGCTTGTAACATTCTTCTTTGTAGTGGCAATACTACCGTCAACTGGGGCGAATTGGGACAGCTGTTTTAACTATATTGGAGCATAGTATTTTGATGTTTCTGGTTGGTTTCGGTTTGAACAGACTCAGACCAACAAAATGTGTACCCTGTATCCGAATTCAAACCATTTAATACTCTAAAAAATGCTGTCCCAATTCAGATTGTAGTCCCGATTCGCCCCAGATGACAATACTGTAGAGTGCCGAACTCTTTATTACATTTGAAAGAAGGAATCGTCAAATAACTGATTGCATAAATTTAAATTCGGGTGTACCCGAATCTTTTAATATTCTAGTGTAAAAAAAATCCGATATTGATGAAGATATTACCAAATTTACAATAGTTGACTCATTTGCATTTGTAAATTGATCATGAACCAAATAAAACTGTATTGGGGTATTCGGGCACGTACCTTATAACAAAACGACCATAATTAAACCACGTTGTTTATTTTTGGTTTCAGAGGGTAGGGTCCTGCAAACAAATAAAACAATGATGCGTTATATACGTTTATGAGAAAGAATTTTAAATTACTTACATTTTTGCTAACCTAGTTAAAACTATCCAAACGATAGTAATTCAATAATGATGGACTGTTGTGAGACCAAATGGAAGACTTTTTTTGTTTCGTTTCTAGCGACAATATTATCTTTATTTGTAGGAATGTATCGTTTCTGTTGTAGTATGTTTGAGCCCTTGTAGTCACATAAAACTAAAATGCATTCTTTACCATCAGTTTAAGACACGTAACATTAGGTTAAAAATATGTCGGAAATATTCACAGATCTAAACGTAAATTGAGGCGAAGATGCTTTCCAATTCAGTTTTTGAGTATTGATCATGAAACGTACACAACCTGTATGTTTTATTAGTAGCAAAGGTAATGAATCTTAATCAATCCGAAAATTATAACTTATCATTTCAAAGATTTCATTTTTAATAATTTTATGATAAAGATAAAGTCTAAAAATTTTCTGTAATGTTGCCAATAGTCACAAATATCTAGTTGTGTAAATGCAATTTTGATGTTGGCACGATTTTTCCATATGTTTTTTTTCTGTTATCTTCTTGTAAAAAATCAAATATTGGACAACATTCTAAAACTAAGTACACTTTAAGAAAGGTTAACGGAAGACTTCCATCATCATTGCCATGATTTTTCGTTTAAAGATATAAATTTTGCGTTGCTATCAATATTTTCAACAAGTTGTTTAGAATTGTACCCTACATATCGATTCCTCTATGCTCTCTTGTACTAAGATTGCTGGTTTTTCTATCTAGTTAGCATAAGAGAGCACAGAGGCATCGATATGTTGATACTAATTGGTAACGATTATCCCATTCCTTGTTATGTTATGGAAATCGCCATTAATCAACGATTGCCAACTAGGACGTCAATGATTGTACCACAAAATTATACGTGTTAATTAGGAAAGAAATGTGTAAAATTGCGAAACTCAATAAAGCCACAAAATGGAAACTTCTCAACAGTAATGGAAGGATCATCATGAAAAGAAAATCTTTCGACGCTCATCAAAAAATCGAAACGGAACATGGCTCTTCTCTCTCGCGCACGAAAGATCGGTAAGGGAACGTTCTTTTACTACGTAACGGAAAATTTTGATTTTGATACCCCCAACAAACAAAATTTCAATACAAATTATAAATTTTTTGTATGGAGCGTAACATGGCCTAATATCGGCTGAGCTCTTTTTTCTTCCAGCGCATTTTTGTGTCTGTCATTTTGCTGCCATTTGTGACGAAATTTCAAGCGAACACTCACGAAAAATTGCATTTATATGCAGGGTTATCAGGTCAAAATGAAACAAAATCTGGCCAAGTACCGAAAACAAATCTGGCCAAATCTAGCAGACGAAAATCTTACAATTTTGAATAGGGAAGGGAAGGGAGGATACGAATTAGTTCAAAAGTTTACAGAATTGAGTTGTATTATTATTTTTTAATAAAATACATTTTTTTATTTTTGGATACTCAATTTTAATCTTTCAATTTAATCTAAAAAATGTTCTAAATTTGCAGAAAATTAAAAATCTGCCAATATCTGTCAAAATCTGGCACAGATAATGATAAATCTTTAATCTGGCATTCACTTGAAAAATCTGGCAACCCTGTTTATAGGGAAAGTTTCCTGGCATCACTGGCTGCGCTGCTGGTGGTATTGGTGACCAGCATTTGTTCTGTATTTGCTTGCTTCTCACTCGGGTTTCGTCAGCCTTCGATTTGAATCGAGAAATTAAAAGTGAGAGTGTGTGTGTCCAACATGGAGTTAAACTTTTCGAAGTGCCATGAAAAACTTCATAGCAACTTCACAGATAGTTTAACTCTATGTTGCAGATTTGACAGCTCGATAACGTTAAGTTACTCAGCGCGTTTGTTTTTTTGATAGGGCTTGGTAATAAATTGCATGCTTCGGGACTACTTAACAAGTGAGTGACTAACTAACGTTCCAACTCCCAAGGGCCTAAATAATTTGGAACGGTAATTTCAACTCGCTGGTTCTCGGGCATAACTCAACTAATCAAGACGATTATTTTTCCTAGTGATTTGTTTGGTTGTCTAGTTGTTCCTAGAACTTTGCGGAACTTAATTTGATCAAATCTGTAATTTTTGCGATCAAAAACATCGTTCCAACTTTTTTTTCGGGTGTAAAAAATCGCCAGAAATTCCGCAGAGGCAGTTGTTTTAAAAAAAAGTTGGAACGATGTTTTCATTCGCAAAAAATACAGATTTGATTAAATCAAGTTCAGCTAAATTTTAGGATCATCTGGACATTCTTATAAATCACTGGAAACAAGAATCGTCCCGATTGGTTGAGTTATGCACAAGAACCAGCGAGTTGAAGTTACCGTTCCAACTTTTTTGGGAGGCTTGGCGTCCGTGTTTGATTGATTTTCTTGGGTGAAAAATAAATTGGTCAAAATTTTCTCAAAGCTTAAGCCATATTTAGGAAAATCAAAAAATAATAGCAAACTGGGTTATAGAAAATTGGTCTAAATTTTCCCACAGTTGAAGTAAAATTCAAGAATAAAAAATGATACAAAACAAATTATACAAAAAATATTATAAATGATTGATTTCCTAGGGGGTATCTCAATAGAAAAATCAACTTTCAAATTTTTTAAATTTGTGTAAAGATTTTGGGTTTAAGACCTCACTATCATAAGATCTCTTCAATAACCATTTTTAGCCTAAGTGTTGGGGATGTTATTATTTTTTCCTGTCGTTTCCGATGATCACGATTTTTTGATAACAAAATCAGATATTTGAAATGACCTCCGTTTAATTATTTCCAACTGCACGGCCGAGGTCACTCTATAAGAGTTATATTTCTGTTATCGAAAAAATGGGTTGTGGGAACACATTTTTCAAATCACTGGCAATATAGGATGATTACAGATTATTTATTAAACACATCCAATCTTTCATTCGAGTTTTGTCCGTTTCATTTATAGCTGATCAAAATGTGTTTCAGGTTGAAACTAATGCTATTAAAGCATGGTATGATTAAAATCAAATCCTCCCTGTAATTTGTAAAACGTACACACATTTTGTTTGAGCTCTAACCGATCACTTAAGAAAACTTATCGATTTTTCGTAAATTGATATTTGTGGGCTAACTCATTTTCTTATCCGAACACACCCTCGCTTACATTCTTCGTAGAGGTAGATTATACTTAAAATCACTTTTCAAAATGTAGGTTTTCCCCGCGATTGAACTGAGCTACAGCAACTGCTTTTCATTTGATGGAAAGTAACCATTTTTAAGTATGTATTCCTAAACTAAGCTTACTCTAAATTTCGCACAAAAATATCACCGTAACTAATACTCTCGTTTGGCCTCTTTTAATTTCCACCTCAACGCGTTCTACAAGTACCTCTCATCAGTCCTATGTTTCAAACTGAGCGTGTTTCGCTGGAAATCAAAATTGTCATGATTAAAAAACTATCTCCCATTCTCGCGCAGGAGCTCAGAAAGTCGAGTTCAGCATGGGGAAGCTGTCGATAAAGTTGTGAAACTCCATCAATCCATCCCGCCGGTGGCGTTCCATATGTTTCGGCAGGTTTCGCCGCTGGGTTACGATCTTCGGACAGAGCGGACACTGCGCACCTTTCCCGCATTCCTTCATATGGCCACGCAGCGCGCTCAGTTTTTTGTACTTTACTCCACATTGGGGGCAAACATACCGGGCCAATCCGTCGTCCATGATCATCACCTTCGGTTCGAGCATTTCGATGCAGTCTGAAAAATATAGAGAAAAAAACGATCCCCCGAACAAAGGGCAAGATGTTGGAAATGTTTGGTTATTAGGTTGCTTCATTTGCTTGGTGTTGATTCAAGAGAAAAAGCTTTGATTTCCTGATAGTAAAATTTGAAAAGATGTAGCTGGCTAACTATCATTACGACAAAAATAACTTAACCAAAAGAAAGGAAGGCCAATTGTAGGTGTGTACTCAACTAGATGCTAAATAAGATTACATATAATAATTACCTTGGAAGGAAAGAGTAAGTAGAAGTGGAAGGTAGGAGAGAATTTAATCATTGTGATTAATCTAGCTAAAAGAAAAGAAACTATAAAAGATACAATAATCAATTTATGCGAGTTATAAAATAATCTAAAACCTTCGGCACTACATACTAAAACATAATTCGAATTCATGTAACTAACAAATCAGACCACCACCACCAAGAAGTTTAATAAAACACTCGAACCATGTTCGCTGAAACATTTTTCGATTTTTGAATCGCATTTTTTTTATTTGTATCTTTTATTTTTTTGGTAATCGTGTCAACCGAATAGAGTATGCACAAAGGAATCTTGAGTAATCATTAATGGTATCACTTGTTCACATTTTCTACTACTATTTTTGCAGCTTGCTCGTTCGACTTGGATGCCACTTTTATAAAACATGATATATATACAGCAATTCCATTTGAAAAGAGCCTAAACCGAAAAAAAAAGTTCTCCGATCGAGCTCAAAAAATTTCTGGGGGTTCCTTGGCCAAAATAGTTACACCCGTGTTATTTTTTTTTTGGCCATTAGGGTGACCTACATCGTGCCAGGGTGGTTCGAAAAATGGCAATTTTCGTCAATTTTCACAAAAAAGCACCTTTTTCAAAAAATCATTTCTTTGCGCCATTTCATCCGATTTTAGCTGTCTTTTTTTTTGTTGAGTCTTGATACCACTGCGACCAATTAGAGGAATATTGTGGTTTAGCTGTCTTAGACGCAAAAGTTTGGCTATTTAGGAAAAATAGTAAGAAGTTTCAAAAATCTAGCTTAACATTTGAAAAAATCGTATGAAAACTTGAAATGGCGTTTTGACCGTATCTAGACCAAAGAACCTATGTCTGAAAATATAGCTTGATTCCTCGGAAAATTTCACATAACATATCTAAAACTTGGCGATGTCGAACCGTATGTTTCCGAGATATGATTTAAAAAAAACTGTGTCAAGAAATTGACAAAATCGGCAAAAAATCTACTTTTTTCACTAAAACTGCGATAACTCTAAAATTTCAGCGATACATGTACCTATACATGTTTGGGCACCAACATTTAAAAGACGCAACTTTTGATACCCAGACATGTATAAGTCATCGCTGAAATTTTAAAGTTATCTCAGCTTTAGTGGAAAAAGTTGATTTTTTGCCGATTGCGTAATTTTCCCGTTTATGCGCGGCGCGTCGAAAAACACGGATTTTATTTTCAAAAAATCATATCTCCGAATCCTGTTAATGAACTCCTCCCATTTTTTAGTATGTTATGTAAAAATGTCCGAGGAATCCGATAAAAATATTTAAAGGCATAGGCTCTTTGGTCCAGACACCGTCAAAACGGCATTTTAAGGTTTCTTACGCTCTTTTCATATGTTAGGCTAGATTTTTGAAACTTCTTACTATTTTTCTTTGAAAGGCCAACTTATCACCTTTATTTGCGTATAAGACAATTGAAATCGGTTGAAATGGCGAGGAGTTATGATGTTATGAAAAATGTGGTTTTTGCGAAAATTGCCTAATGGCCAAATAAAAAAATACGGGTCTAATTATTTCGACCAGGAAACCCCAGAAAAAATTTGAGCTGGATCCGAGCACTTTTGTTTTTTTCCATGCTGTTTTCGTGGGGAATTGCTGTATATTGACGCTTAAAGTTCGTATAGAAAAAATCGTCAAAATGTATGGAGAAAAGCAACTGTTTTACCTCTGTGGAGGGCGCCATAGTTATTCGATTCTTACCATTTCTCATATGTAGAACCTTCATTAAATTTGGAACGACTTTCCCGAAGACACCATATTTTTAGGTTTTTTTTTTACAGTTTTGAGATGTAAAATTAAATACAATATGCGATTAACAATAGATATAACATTATCAGAGCGAGTGAGAGAGAATAAAAATTTCGATTAATTAGTACATCTATGAATCTGTTATTACACCGTCCAACAATATTTCTGCGCAGACTCAACTCGAGGGGAAGCATGAACAAACGTTGGAGAAAAACCATTCGGCCCAGACAAACTATTTATGCTTTTCCTCGAGTTGAGCCTGCGCAGTCATTTTTGTCATTTTTTGTAGGTCAGTGTTATTTATAAATTGTTAAATAGACATAAAGCAATTGACATTTTTATAGTTTTTTTTAATGGTATCATATCAAACTCAAGACAATAGAGTGGGATTTTGTGAATATAAGATTTTTTTTCAAAGCTTAGTCAAGTACACGGCCTATAATTGAAATTTCGGCTATTATGCCAAATCAAGTATTCCGAGATAAACGCGTTTTAGTGTTTGTCACAAAATCTCCGTCAATGCAATTTCCCATAAGAGTGGCATATTAGTCGTTTGGATTTTCGCATCGGAGCCAAGTCTAAACATTATTTCAGTGAAATTCAAGTTTCAGAAGATGCGTTGGAACATCAAAAGTGGATATAAGTCTTTTTCAATGGTAGGCAGTATTGTACGATCAGTTCTTAGCTGGACTCGGTCGTTGGAAACGACCGTCGGCTCAACGACCGACAAAATAGGCGGCGGGCCAGATGCGGGCATAAAAATGTCAAAATCTCTCCCCCCTCACTTCGTCTCACCATCCAGCTGCAGCTTTGTTGACAAACAAATGGAGCACGCGGTCGCATGATGGCGGCATCAAACCAGAGTTAAGGGTGATCATTTGATTAAAAATGAAAGTTTTTTCAAGAAAAATAATATTCTTCCGACTGAATAAAAAAATTTCCGAGCATGTTCAAACAATTATTCCTGATGTCGGAGAAGTGATTAAAAACCAAAATTTTAATCCATATTTTTTCTATAAATTGAACTTTTGCAATCCGATTGGGATTCCCTAGGTCTATCCGCGACCGTTTCCAATGACCGTGCGAAGATGCCAGAAAATCCACAATACAGATTTCATGAAGAACAATACACTTAGACAATTCATCTTGGGTTGGATGACCATTGTGGGAACTTTTTTTTTTTTTTTACGCTTTTGTATACTATCAAACAAGTTTTAAAATAAAACATTTGCGGCTGTTTCGTAGCATTTTGATCACGGTTATTTCAAATTCCATACAAAATAATTTATTTAAACCTGTCGACAAATATGACAAACTACCTTACGGAAGGTCGTGGTTCCAAACCCAAATGGCTTGGCACATCCTTGCCCCTGTACTGTTCACATGTATAAGGTCCAACTCTAGATTTTTTTATAAGTTCCTATAAACAAATGTAAACTTTAAGTGTATCCCGCTGGACATTGACATAAGGTGTGGAAGGGATAAACTCAATGATTACATTTGTTTATAGGACCTAATCAAAAAAAAAGTCGAGAACATTCAAACCTCTCCGGCGGCAAAGTTACGGCAGAGGATCATTCGAAAAACTTTCTAATCAATAGTGTGTGTGTGTGTGCGTGTCCGATTTGCCTAATAAAAGATGAAGCCTTTGTGATTCTATAAAAAGAATCGCAAGTTCGCAATAGATCCAATTCCTGGTCGCAGTGGCATCGAACAAAAAAAGTGCTACTAATTGGGAAAAGTATAGAATACAAACTCGTTTATAAAAAAAAATCAATGGCCAAACTGAAGAAAATGTCAAAATCAAATCAAATTGTTCACTCTACAGCATTGCCTTGGCGTTCTCGATTGCGAAACTAGGTGTTCGAAAGCTTGATTGTTGAGGCAATTGCAAACCTCTTTTTACACCTTAGCTTCCATCCACCCCGAGATTCGAACTGAAGACCTATGGATTGTTAGTCCAACTGCCTACCAGCGACTCCTCCGAGGCAGGACCCAGGGAGACGACTCCTACACCTAACGACCTAACCTCTTGGTTAGACCGAGGCCAACATTTATTTCCCTGTCCGACGGAAGGCGTGATCAGACAAATTTCGTCTCAAAAAATCCTTCTGGGATCAAACCCAAATCGACTGGGTGAGAGGCAACCACGCTTACCCCTACACCACGGGCCCCGGCGAAGAAAATGTATCAAAACGTAATTGCGCTATAAAAAATTCACCAAACACAAAAAGGATTTCCAAATTATCCAAATTTGTAGTACCTAATTGAAGATTTTTTTTAAATAATTGAATCCTTATCAGATTTCTTTAGCATATAAGTGCTTGTTATGCTTGCAAAAACAAGCCAAACCTGACCACCTGGCATTAGCTGTAATATTGTAAATGAGCCTAGGCTGTCTTTTCTTTAAATTAGATTTTTTTCAGTGAACATTATTTTTAAGTTTTGACACAATTTAAGAATTTATATGTTAAATATATCTCAAAAGAAACCGTTATTTTAGTTGAAAATTATAACAAACAAGCCAGGAACGCAGCGCAGTGCATATAGCAAACGAAAGACAAAATTCCAAGCAGAAAACAGCGCGCGCTCATGTAGGTAAACAGCCAGGCAGAGAGAGCACGTGCACGTACGAATTTGAATTAAGAAAATCGCTGTTAGGTAGCCCCGCTGGTCAGTTTTGGTAGCTATTAACTTCGCGGGAAAAATCCCTCAAATATGGTGTCTTCAGGAAAGTTGTTCAAAATTTAATGTAGGTTCTACATCTGAGAAATGCTAAAAATCGGATAACTATGGCACCCTCCACAGGTACAAGAGAAGAACAGTTGCTTTTCCATACATTTTGACGATTTTTCCCATACAGCAAAAAATCCGATGGTAAAATCGCATGCAAAAGCATGCACATCACCTTTGTGAGCAAAAGCATGTAATATTGTATGAGAAAACGTGTACACAAAAAGCATGTACAAAAGAAAAATAAATAAATTTTGCACATCCCAAAAATAACATCAATCTAGTGAGAGTCATATCCAGATTACAAAGTCCGCGCCCTAACCGTCTCGGCTATATCGCCGTCTTGTAAATGTTGTGTTCAACGCCGATGTACCCGTAGGTTTCTCGTACGTCGTATACTGAATTAACTGTATACGATGTATGGAGAACGTACAGCTACATCGGTGTTCAAAATCAAAAATCAAACCCAGGTCTTTTGTGGTCTCTATTGCAAGTTTCTGCTCGAACCTAGGAGTCCGGAGGCTTGGGGAGAGCACCCAAACCTCTTTCTATTCCAAGGAACCTTCCACCCCAGTGTTTGACATGACGACCTTCGGATTGCGAGTCCAACCGCCGGCAGCGATTCCACCGGAGTAGGCTTGGTTTGGTGTGTTGTTTGTACTTATGGCATGGAGACGACTCCTACACCTGGAATGACGTAACGGCCTAACAACCAAGACCGGGACCGACATTTTACTTCCTCATCCGATGGAAGGTTGGAGCAGATGGTAATCGAACCCAGAATCATCTGCTTACAAAGCGGACAGCGTAACCATTCAGCCACCCACTGCCACATCGGTGTTGATCCAGCTAAATTCACAGCGGCGAGATAGCCGAGATGGTTGGGGCGCGGACTTGGTAATCTGGATATGACTCTCACCAGATTGATGTTATTTTTGGGATGTGCAAAATTTATTTATTTTTCTTTTGTACATGCTTCTTGTGTACACGCTTTCTCATACAATATTACATGCTTTTTCTCACAAAGGTGATGTGCATGCTTTTGCATGCGATTTTACACAGAAATGTTTTACTGTGCATACAAACTCAAAACGATTGGAGGGAGAGGTTCCCGTGGTCAGAATGAGCTCAAATTTAGAGTTTAGCCTAGTGATGGGCCCGGATTTGGACAACCTTAATATATATGCTATATATTTTTTTTCTCTTTTTTTTTATTTAAATTTATAGTTTGTGGACCTTTGTCATGTGCCGATTTAGGATGAAACTATAAGAGAACTTTTTAAAGCAGTTTGGACACGAAAATTTTCTTTTTTCGATGCATTCGTTGCGCAGGTGTCTTATCAGCGAATACTTAATCTTGTACCTAAAAGTGAAGAAGAAAAAAGAGGGTTATCGTAAGGTTTGGCCTAAATTGTTCAAATTTGTAAATTAAATTGTTTCAATACTCAATCTACTAATACATTATGTGCAAAAAAACTTTAAACACTTCGGCAAATGAGAATGAGCCTTCCCCAATTGGTGATCACGCTTGAGCATCCCCAGCCTGACGCACACTGTGCACGTCACTACACCCGACCAACTGCAGCGATCGAATTCTCGAAAACTCTTTCCCTTTTCAAGTGACGAAGCGTGTTAAATATTTCCTCTTAGATTCCAAAATATCCATTTAGTTTTTCTTCAGTTAGTTTTCCTTCAGTAAGTATAACTCGCCTTCACACAAAGCCGTCGTTTCTGGTTTGCACCGGAAGCAAAGCAAGATCGCCCCAGCAGCTGGACACCGAGTTGCGGCTGAGGACAAAAACAAAGACCAGCAGAGCCATCCAAGACCCCTACACAATCCCCCTTCCCTTCCCACGCCTTGTCTTTTAACATCAATCCTTTCCCTACTAACCCCAAGTAGGCCGCGGGTAATCGGCTCCCCTCCCACTAACATTTACACACAAGATCCTCTGTAATTACTCTTAGCTTTGAGAAAAATGTAATTACAAAAGCCGACTCGGTCCTAACCAGGTCCCAGTACCGAAAAGGACCTAATAAAAATAATGTTATGAAAGAAAGTGTATTAAATCAAGATTTTTAAGCGAAGATGGCGTTCGGATGATGAACGCCGGATTGCGAGTCCAACCGCCGCCCGCAATTCCACCGGAGCAGGCTTGGTTTGGCGTGTTGTTTGTCTTTATAGCAGGGAGATGCCTCTCACACCTTGAATGACCTAACGGCCTAACAGCAACCAAGGCCGGGACCGACGTTTTACCTCCCCATCCGATGGAAGGTTGGAGCAGATGGAAATCGATCCCATGATCATCCGCTTACAAAGCGAACAGCGTAACCATTCGACTAAGCCTATTACCTCTGATAAGGTGTAAATTTACCTCTGGCATACTCGTTCTACGCATAATTGTCCCATGTTCAAAAAAAGTGCAACTGAGAAAAACGCGATTGAAAATTTTCGACCGATTTCTGTGTTTCTACGCATAATTGTCTCGTGGGTTCCTATTCGCCCTATGTGTCCCTAATCGCCCCAGATAGCAGTTTATCACCCTTATTTCTGGAGCAACATTTGAAAGGGGCGGTACGACATTGCTCTTACGGCCTTTCATTACACGTGTTTAAATGGGACGAAAGGCCGTAAGAGCAATGTCGTACCGCCCCTTTCAAATGATGCTCCAGATTTGTGATTCTCTTGCTATACAACAGGTAAACAAGACATAATGCTTCGTAAAACTAATGATTCCGTGTAAGGAAATACTTGGTGGGACAACTATGCGTAGAAGTTTAACGATGGGACAAACAAACTTGGTGTTGTTTTGAACGAGTTTCCGAACGAAGTACCAGATTTTATGTGTTTTTCTTGAAGTACTCGTCAAACTAATCTTAAAAATGTCATAAAGTCAAAATCGTCCAAAAATGACCTGGGACAATTATGCGTAGAACGGCGTCAAATTTACACCTTATCAGAGGAAATATTTGAGACCGAGCCACGTAGCCCAGTGGTACGCTTCCGCCTCGTAAGCGGTAGATCGGGGTTCAAATCCCGGCTCGGACCAACACAACTGGCGATCTTTTCCCTTCTGGATTCGATTGCTTAGTAAAGGGAAGGTAGTGTTCGTCACAAACTGGACCTTATCACGACACCTTAGGAAGGCGACCTATGGAATGTTAACATTAACCTAAACATGTTAACATTAAGTTGAGAATGAAACTGCCACTGAATCCGCTTTGTAAATGCCGGCTCCGATACTCTTCAAGGGTGTTCCCCTCAGGAACTGGGAAAGATTTACTTTACTTAGAGGAAATATTAAAGCTTTTTTCTGACATAAAAGATAAGGAGTACATCTTTTATGTCTGAAAAAGCAGATGTAATATTACCATGATTTGTGTACCTCAAAAAGGAATTCGAGCACTCGTCGGTTGACTCCACCAGTGTGACGCCGTGCCGTCTCGTGAATTGAGCAACAGTTTCGAATTGTTGTTGGCTCCCCTTTGCCTCGGTAAAAAGTTTGAGAGTGAATGCGTTCCGTGTACTATGGTACATTGGGTGGACAAGTTTCAAAAAAGTGACCTTCTCCAAATATTTTTTGGTATTTTTTCTCGAAAGTAAACATTCTAACTAAGAAAAATCCAAATTTTCAAAGCTCTAAGTTTGTTCATTACGGAGATACGCAAGCTGAAAGTCAAAAAATGGAGTAAAAAACTAACGTTTTTTGTACAAAAGGCTGATTGTTTAATTTTAACATAGCTCAGCCATTTTAAATATTTTATTATGACAATTATACATCATTGGAAAGGTAATGAGATAATCCTTGAAACTATTAATAGATAATATGTTGTTTCCAAACCAAAAACATGAGTTTTAAGAGCACTTGAGATAACTGGATCATTTTTTTGACAAAACTTTTTTTTTGTGTTTGTTAATCGAGTACTTTTTTTTGCTAACCGATGTTAAACATGAAACTTAGATCACTTGAAAGATTGGATCATAATCTAACATTGCTGGAATTTCCAGCCTGCGATTTTTTGCGTTTTCGGAGGTTTGCCATTTTAAACATTTACGTTTTATCAAAATTCGTTTATTTCACTTGTTTTGCTACCTACTTCGTGGGCATCGTCGCTTCAAAAATCAATACCTGGTTTCAAGAAGTTCGAAATGACTTTATTGGAATTTTCTGTTGCCTACATTCAAAACTGAGTACCTTAGTCAAAATAAGGTATTCGTACCGAAGTTTCTCAAGCGATTTGAAGTTTGTCCCACACATAAAGCTACGTGTAAAGTTTTCGCGAAAAAAAACTGGATTTACTCCTGATTTATAGAACACATTTGTACCAGCCTTATTGTTTTATTTTCCATTCCAGTAATAGTTGGTGATATTATTGAATAACAAAAAAAAAGCAAGGTAAATCACTTTAACGACCCCCGGGTCTTTTGTGGTCTCTGTTGCAAGTTTCTGCTCATTTCTAGGCGTCCGAAGGTTATGTGTGTTGAGTCACCCAAAACCTCTTTTACGCAATAAAATTATTGAATAACAGAAAATGTAATTCCCAAGTATTACCAATGACACATTCTGCTATGATAACATAAACTGTTATTAACATTCCAACGCCCAAGGCTCCAAAAAAGTTGGAACGGTAACTTCAGCTCACTGGTTCTCGGGCATAACTCAACCAATCAAGATGATTCTTCTTTCCAGTGATTTTTTAGGATGTCTAGATGATTCTAGAACTTTACAGAATTTAATTTCATCAAATCTGTAATTTTTTTCGATCAAAAACATCGTTCCAACTTTTTTTTCGCGTGTAAAAAAATTCGCCAAAAATTCCGCGGAGGCAGTCGTTTTAAAAAAAGGTGGAACGATGTTTTCGGTCGCAGAAATTACAGATTTGTTCAAATCAAGTTCTGCAAAATTTTAGGATCATCTAGACATTCTTACAAATCACTGGAAACAAGAATCGTCTCGATTGGTTGAGTAATGCCCGAGAACCAGCGAGTTGAAGTTACCGTTCCACCTTTTTTGGGAGGCTTGGGCGTCCGTGTAAGTTCGACATGCGTTGGGCGTTCCAGTGTTAAACTGTTATGCAAAAATTGATTTTTCTAGAAGATTCAATAACACTTTCGGTTATTTTAACAGCATGTGTTATTGAAATGGATGATTTTTGTTATTACAGGCTGCCCGAGTGCCGTTTCAAGCCTTCGAACACATATGGTACGTTCGTTTGATGGCTAGTGCCACACTGAAGAAACTCGCGCTAGTTCCGCACGAGTTTCGCCGCCATCTTGGAACTGAAACTCTAGTGCCGCACTCGATATTTTTTCAGTTTCATGCGAGTTCCACGCGGACTGGCAAATGACGTTCGATTGAACCAAAACTGACACCGACGAGTGCGGCACTCAGTGCCGCACCGGCTCTTCAAACGAACGTACCAATAGTTTCGAGTAGGAATCTCGCAATAGAGAACGATAAGCCAATGCTTTGAATTTTGCATCAATAGTTCATTTAGAGATTTTTACATTATGTTTAGCCTTGATTAGCCTTCGGGAAGTCACGTGTTTTCGCCTTTCTTACAAGTGCCCTTACAAACTGTGTACAAAGTACACGTACGCGACCTCCGGTGGGTTAGAAAAACTAGCAAAGAACAGTCTGTTTTCGTACTGTTGTCGAAATTTGCAAGAAATTTGCAGTCTCTGCAACAACACGCTTTGTTGAGAAAAAGTACGGGTCGAAATTCTACGCATGAGAGCGCTCAAAGCAGGCCAAAATGCAAATGCTTCTTACTTGATAATAGATGTCGTTTATCAATGAAATTATATAACTGATTTGTGAACAAAAAATCACACAATCTAAATAAAATGTTAAACTGTTGTTATATTTGACCTCGTGCATAAACCACGTGGCCTTCAAGTTTGAAATTTTATACCCATCGTTGGATGCGTTTTCAAATGACCTTTCCAACGAGTCCAAAACATTAAAGATCTGACAACCCTATCAAAAGTATAATAATGTGAGGAAGGGTTGGTGACTTAAGGTGGATTAAGTATCGTTTTTTTGTCACCACCATAACGCCATCTTCGCTAGAGAATCTGGTTTGGAAAAAAAATGTGCACTTACTTGCGCTCACAGGTACCATTTGGGCAGCGGTAGAATCCATTTTCGTCCGGTTTTCCTATTACAAAAGAAAACGATGCCTCTTCCGGGACACCGCTGTAAAGTGCCGCCAGCAGCTGTTCATCGTCCGCCAGCGGTAATTCCGCATCCGCTGTTGCAGCGCTTAGGTGCAGCGGCATCGCAACACGTGTTCCCTCCATCGTCAGCTGCATGGGCGGTGCGGCAGCCGAGTGCAAAACTGAAATATAACAAAAAGAACTTGTTAGTAGGGGTGATTGAAGGGTGCCGGCTACGTTCAGTGAATAAGATTGCGGATGTAATAGGAAAACAATATAATTTTATCATTTGATGGCCTTAATCCAAACAATACTTAAAAGAAAATTTACTTGGAGTTTCACTATACGTTTGTGGCACAGACAAACAGACGTGAAATTCCGGGTAGTTGGTTTTATTTGTCATCGATTTTCTGATAATCAAGGCAATAACTGCATTATTTCGTAGTATCACGCCTGACTGTCTGTGCGAACAGTTGAGTCATTGAAACAGTTTCGGCATTATTTTTATCAGACTTTCTACAAATTATATTTCCATGTTTCTCTCATTGCATTTTTCACATAATTAAGTGTTGTTATTTATTTTAGTTAGCGAGTTGTTGCCTAAACATTAGACCAATAAACAATCATTAGTTTTGGTATATCTATGCATTATTCCTTTCTCAAGTTTACTTGTTCGGTCGATCTTGTGTTATCTTCTGTTTCGTGTACAATGCTTTTCACATCTACTATTATCCATTACAATGTTCTGGATCCAACACAAGTTTTGGAAAGTAAACAATATGTGTAAACTTAATAATATGTTTAAGGGATTGGTATGGCTTATTCGATTGGTAACTCTTTCTTGATGTGACATTTCTTCATTTCGGATCTTAGCTGCTGTGGTGTGATAATCAGATTTAATCCTAGCTGTGAACATCTATCTAACTGCTTGGTAACTTTCTATCGATTCGATCATATCGTGTGAAATATAAGGTTATAATCTTTTTACATCTGTAACCCTTGCGATGGACTTTTGAAATCCACTCAACTGTACACATTAAATTAGCTAGACCGAATTAAACAAGAGTGAACTAAAGCAAGTATGTTATACAACAAAATATGGTTATGTTACTTCGTAATGTGATTTTTTGTTGGCGACAAAATATCGTCAGGTTTAGAAAATGAATTGACGAGCAACAAGTCAACCACTTTGACTATTTTAGATTCTTCTGTTTTCGCCACAAATGTTAATAAATCGATGCCTCTGTGCTCTCTTATGCTAACTGGATGGGAATCCCAGCAAGCTTAGTACAAGAGAGCACCGAGGCATCGGAATGTTGAAAAAATCAGCAACCTAAACTAAACTCAACAAAATCCAAACAAAAATTAACTAGTAGTGTTAGATGCATCTATCTAGCATTAGAGGTTCAAATGACTGCTTGTGTTGCAATCATGCTCGAGATTAAAAAAAAATATATTGTAAAAAAAGGCAATACTCACGATGTACCGAACCAAACTTGGCCAACGTGAACAGCTTGAAAATAATATGCTTGGTTGAACCTTCTGCATATGGACAAATAATAAAAAAAAAATGATGGAAAAGTCACGTTCAATTCCAGATTTAAAAAAACATTCCAAACAGATTGTTACCACAAGAGCGAATCTGCCACCCTATTAAAGGATAATGGGGTTCAATTTTTAAAAACAACATTTATCGTCCTAACCTCTCAAACATCGTTCCGAGAAGTTTCGTACTTTTCTGAGAGGTTTCAACGTGTTATTTTGCGTTTTAAAAACTTTTTTCTCTCTCACACTCGCTGAAGGAATCTTATATGCAAAATTAATTTGATTTTTTCTTCACACCAAAATTACTTATGTGTTATTTCGCTGATATATGATGTCCAGATTTATAGTAGCTGTATTAGTTTCCCTTTTTTCATGTAAAATTATTCCGCTATGCGATTACTTCATTATACGTATAATATACCATATATATATAGTTTTAATTTACTTTGTTAATAACAATAACAATCACAAAAAATCACATCAATATTATCGTTCACAGCTCCTTGTTTTTCTTCATTATTTAATTTATAACTTCTGGTTTCATACAAATGACAACATTTCGTTTGATATTCCGTTT
Organism: Culex pipiens pallens; assembly: GCF_016801865.2. Lineage (NCBI taxonomy): Eukaryota > Metazoa > Arthropoda > Insecta > Diptera > Culicidae > Culex > Culex pipiens. The sequence goes on from NW_026292820.1 coordinate 153,274, forward strand.
TTGTTGAAGTTTGTTGTGTTTTGCGGTTACTAAAGAGGGGACAGTGTGTGTGTATATAAATGATATTGTTTCGTTCTATTGCTAACCATTGATTATGTTGTTGGAAAAATCGCAGTGTATTGATAATCCACTTTTAACTGTCACATTTCTAGTGTGAATTTAAAAAAAACATCGTGTGCACCTTTTAAAACCATTTCGCTCACACAATGCTTTACAAAATTGCACCTATGAAGCGTAACAAGTGAGCCATCAAGTCGCTGGGATCTGAGAAAGGAATATGACAAGATTTACAAAAATTAAAAATGTTGTACAAAATTAAAACCAAAAGCATAGTTGAAATCGAAATCAGGTTCAAGGGATTTGCGTTTTTTAAAGATGTGTTTTTCGGGTTGGTTTCTATCACTTATGTTTTATGTGCGGTTTACGCCATCCTTACAATTATACCATCATAACATTACGATTTTTATTAGTTTTTTGCCGTTCATACTAGTGTTACCTATAAACCTTTGAATAATCGTTAAATAGCTTTATAATATATAACATATTCATTAAATGAAAATATATCATCTTAGATCCGTTTCTCTGCCTTAATTATTAACATAAATCCTTCGCGGAGGTAAATAAAACGACTATACTTTTTTATATCACAATCCAATTGGTTATTTTCGCATATTTTAATAATTTAATATTTTTTCTGTTGTTACCGGACAGTTCTTTTCGTGTTTTTTGTTGTTGTCAAGTGCAGGTTAATGGTTGAACAGCGGTTAGTTTTGGTTCAACCCGTTATTTTTTGCAGGTGTTTCCTAGTTCAATTGATTTTTAAGTGACTGCCAAATAACCACCACTCGAATGCCTTCCCAAACTTACGTTTTTCCATAACAAAAAAAAATTGCAGAAAACTAAAGCAATAACATGACAATTCAAAAGCAACAAAACAAAGAATATGATATAGGAGAATGATAAACAGCAGTTAGTTTTGATGTTGAAAAATTTAGAAGAGAAAGTTTTCGATGAGAATTGTATCTTCGATCTTTCTAAAGCAGTCGTTATGATAGGCTTGGGTCAGTAAAATGAAGTCAGTCACTTCTTAAACACACTCGTCCTGTTTTCCGTTTTATGCATAGTGAAGCGCTAAGATTTTACAAAATCAGCACACTTATCACTCATTTTTATAACTTGACGGAACCTCATCTCTTGATAAACCTAAATCTTACACTTCATATTGCACAGTAAATTTTGTCCGCGATATTAAATATTTCCCTTGATTACATTGACGGAAAATTTCGTTTTGGATTGAATCGCTTTTATCCTGATCTTTACGCTACCCAGTTACCCACACGAACCTTCCAATCCAGAATACGGGTCGAATATGACTTCATTTTTCAGAAAATATTAGGATGCAATAGTTTTGATACTAAAGACTATATCGAACAGTACTTCACCTCCTTCACCTCCACATATCTTAAGCCATAAAAAAAACTTTCGAATAAGCTACTTCATATTACTTTTAAATTTATTGATGAAAATCTGGAAAGCTAATAAAAGGGTTCAACAAATGCTTTAGATTGCAGGTAGGCCAATATAAGAGATTGTTTCAAAGCTAGCTGCTGAACCTATTGTATGGAAGTGATCAATCAGTGGATCAGTGGATCCCCCCCCACCTTCCCTCTTCAAAGTTGGACCGAAAAATTAGGAGGCAAAACTTCAAAATTTCAATGGAAATTGAACTGCAATCAGCAGAAATTAATTTAAAATGCATTCCCCGGCGTTTAAAATCATGTTTAGCTAATGATTCCAAAACAACTGAACTAGCGTAAAATGTATTTTAAAACACTTTTTCCATGCAAATATTGAAACTATGGCTTGTTATTTCAATAATTATATTTTTTATTCCCCCCCTTCACCCAGGCCAGAGCTGAGGGACAAAAACTTTGAAAAATATTTGCATCGGCCTTATGTTCAATAAAATAAATTCATTTGAACTAAGGAATATGATTGCAAGACAAAAATGAAGATTTGTTTCTGCCGGATTCTAAATGAACTTAAAACTGTTTTAGTTTAAAGATTGCTAAGTAACTGACCAGTTTAATTTCCCTTACCTAGTGTTTCGTTTATACAAACATACCTTATATACAGTACCCGTTCAAAGATTATTTTTTTCGTTCAAAGATTTTGATGAATTTTGATTTCGATGTGTGGATTCATCCAAGTTATTAACATTTCCCTGTTCATTTTAAAATTTTGCAAAATATTCCTAAGCTTCCAGGTTTGAAAGAATAAGTTAAAAATACATAAAGTATGTTAAAAATTCCGTGAAACGAGTTCAAAAATATTAAGTTAGTTTTTAAAGAATGTTTGCTAAATTTCAATTTACATGAATTATGCTCAAAATACATAAATAATAAAAATAAACAACAACGCACATCAGGGGAAAAAATAGATTGAAGAGGAAAAATTAAACTTGGCCCTCAACGAAAATTGTTTTAAACAGTTTTTTTAAATAAATTTTGGCAAAGATTGCCATTTTGAACTGAAGAATGCATTCACAAAAACATGCAATTTTCCATTCTAGCGTGGTGACATCACACGGCCAATTACTTTCTACGTTCTGCTTCGGCGTTATCGATTGCAAAATCTGAAAATATTTGTATAAAACCGTATAAAACTGAATAGGATTTCAGATCCTATTGTGAAGAAAAGTAAAAAAAACTGCTTAAAGACAACCCTCTGCTCGCCAAAGAGATGATGCTTTCATCATTTACGTGGGTATTGTATATTTTTTAAGTCGTGATTTGGGTATGCTTACTTGCTATGATCCAGTTTCTCTCTATAATTTTTGTTTTTTTTTTTTTTATATAAATATTACTCCAATCCATTTCTGTGTTCCACATTTTGCCGCGAATACCAGAACAAAAAATCCCAGCTCGAAGCTTTGATAGATTAGTATGTGGGTGTGAGAACATTAATTTCAAGTAACGTTCGTTGTATTATTCTCTCTCCTCACCTACACTGTTGTTTTTATTCACACTAACTTCTTCTTTGTGTGTGACATAAGTTACACGATTTCTTATAACCTAACACCTAGCTACTGCCCTGCAGTTTGATTTCTCTGATGTTTTACAATTCATTTTATTTGCATTTTGTTTGTTTAAAGGTCATTAATTTTAATTTGATTAAAGTCAATGACGGACTACTTTCACTTTGTGTGCACACATTTTTTATCAGTTTTTGCTTCATCAATTGATTTACAGTTTCTTTTCTTCTTTCTTTTTTGACTTTATGTTTTGGTAACTTTTGACTATGTCGGTGTAAATATTGCGGACATCTCGTCATCCACTGTTTTGAAAGCAGCGGAGAGGTTTCTTTTTTGTTTTAGTTTGATTTTTTTTTGTATACGTTTCAAAGGTTAGAAAAATAAAGAAATAGATTATGCTTGTTCTAAAAACTAGAATAACGATAAGAAAATAATAAAACAAGAAATAACATGTTAAAGCGCGTATGTTGTTGTGTGATCGTTAGAAGGAAAAATCAATGTTATCCTGCGATTCATCCTAGTAGCTCATGGAGTTCGCGTTGCAGGAGTTTGTTACTCAGTGTGATACGAGTATGGCATCGCCTACTTGGTTGCGCGCGCTTATAAAAATATACTAGAATCGTGTGTATCAAAGGGGGGGGGGGACTTGTTTTTTTTGGGATGGGGGTTGGGGTTTCTAATTGCTGTCGATCGATGCCACAAGGAAAACTAATCATCGATGCTGGTGAGTGCGCATATGGAGCACTAAGTTATGTTTATGTTTCGACTTTTTGTGACAAACTGGGCACTCAAACTTGGGCTCAACGCCGCACTCGAAGCGGATGTGCCGGTTGAGGCTGTGGGGCCGTGCGTAAGAATTACCACACCGGGAGCAGGTGTAAGCGCCACCGATCGAAGAAGGCACTGTCGGTACAGGCGACGTAATGTTGATACCTTTGAACATCGGTATCGGCAGTGGCCCGCCGGTAGAGGCGCCACCGGCATTGGGGTTGGCCGCGGCGGCCGCCGCCGCAGCTGCCGCCACCGCGATCAGATCGCGCTGCTGTACCTTAGAATCGGCGGCGGCAAACTCACGCAGGTAGCTCGGTGTCAGTAATCTCAAGTCACATGGCTGATCATCCATTTGTTGTTGGTGCTGCTGGAGTTGCGTTCCCGCCGCCGCCATGATCACTTCACTCTGAATAACCTTTACATCACACTTTGCGTCACCACCTGCAGATATAGAAACTAAACAGTGGAAGTAGAAAAATAGAATCAGTTATACAGTCAAATGCACTTTTCTGTTAGATGGTGCGTTTTGAAGACAACATTTAGCTTAATTGGCACGTGGGACACTGGAGATGCCCGCTAAACTGCAATCTTTCCGGCTTTTTTGGCGCTTCGCGTTGTTTTTCCGAACGCTTTGTGAGAAATTTTGTTTCGAAAGATTGCAGTTTTTAAGTTTATTTGCTTTACATTACACAGTAAAGTTTGTTTTATGAAGCGATGTAATGTATTGTTTGTGAAAGTGATTTGCTATGTGAGATTGTTTACTTGTAGTTGTTGTACTTAAATTTATCTTTTATTGTGCCTACACTCACACAGAATAAAACTCGAAAACGACATTATACCATCATATAGAATTAAAAAAATCAAATAAATGTGTGTAGCAATTTGCTTCAAACTTCCAGGCTTAGAAACAAACTCCATTGAAATAGAAATAGCAGTATGTGAGTGAGAATTATATTATGTGTACAAAAAATGAGTTGTTAATTTTTATCCACCACCAAAAATGGTTTTTTTTTTATTTTTCACACAACAACAGATATTGAGAGATAATATATTCAATATTCAGACACGGGCACACACAACACAAGTCGTTGTGGGTGCGCTTTTGCTTCAAAATAATAAAAACAACAAAACTATAACGTGTTTATTCGTTTCGCAAGGAGCACTTTCTCTTCCTCCACATAATATACATTCGGGGACGAGCACTACTCTAAACGCGTTTTCTCAACCTGTCCAAAGAATTTAAAGAGAAAAAAAATCGATAAATCTCAAAAACCCCGAATCCGGTCATCATCCCGTGTAAGGTCACACATCGTCAATCCTGCTGGAGGTCACAACAGCTCCTAAGCTGCATCAAAGGTGGTACTGCATATGTGTGTGCGAGTGTGTTGAGGGGGAAGGAGATGAGCGGCGGAGCACGGTCAGTCACCTAAAAAAGAAATACATATTAGTGAAAACGATTCTCGCAAGTGGCCCTGCCTACAAAGAGTGTCGCGACCGTTTTCTTTTGTGTGACCGCGCGGAATCCGGAGCGTTGACAGAGATGTGACTAGAGAGACGATTGCTTTCTGGAAGAAATGAATCGAGAAACTTTTGTTCGTTTTATTCATCAAGATTCAATTTTTCTTCACTGCTTTTGCTACATATTATATATGAGAAATACATAATACTAAGAATAACTTCATCTTGTTCTTCATTTATTGTATGGTTGTTTGTGTGTGTATGTGTATAATCATTTATCATTACAAGGGCGATCTTTTCAAGTGATGATAGTATTTTATGTTTAAGTGTGTTTTGTTCTGACTTTTTTCATAACTTCTATGGTACATTGCATTCTGCTTATACTGACATAATAACTAAAAAACGCATTAAAAATAAAACAAAAACAATAAATTAACCTAGTTCTGCCGCAGATAAGCAGACATCACTTCACTGGTTAATGTGTTTCTCCGTCATCGGAAAAAACAATTCTCTCACTCTTTCTCTCTTTGGTCAAATTTCGCACTTTTCCTCTCTTAAGTATCTTCTAAAGAGAAGATAATGATTCTCTCACGGACTTGCACTCTCAGAGGACTTGCATTGGTTGAAAAGTACGGCAAGGCAATTTTGCAAAGAGATTGAAAGTTGCTTGCGATGCTTGCCCAATCTGCGGACTATCTGGTTATTACTGACTCGAAAGAGTTAAACTGCCATTTTTTTAAATACAATTAAGTACGTCGACTAGAAAAAAAATGTGTACACAGTTGAGAAAAGAACTCTTGTGCTCTCTCTATGTGATGTATGGCAATCTGTTTCATTGTTGAACTGTTCTTGTAAGTACGTGAGACTTATTTTTCACTGATCGAACTTAAAAATCAATTACTTTATTGCTAAAAAAATATATTAGTATAAATATTAAGTACTTTTTTGTCTGTCACCTTGTTTGCACATATCGCTTACAAAATGCCTTTCGCGACCACGGTATTCGATTGGAACGATACTCACTTATGGCCAACCGTTCATTTACGTTGTTACAAATAGAAATTATGTTAAAGAGAAATAAATAAATTAGAAATGTCTTCGCATGCACAGAGCGTTGGAAGGAACTATTGGGATTAAAAATAATATGGCAACGATTTGAACAAAAGAACGTTAGTATAAACGCAGTTTAACCTGTTAAACACACACAAGTCAGTGTAGCATACATACATTTGGTTAAACTAATCATTATTAATTAAATATATTTATAATTCACTAGAAACTTATTCCACGGTCTTGCTTCGTTTTGGGGTTTATCTTACAAGAAAATACCTACGTGTTCAAAAGTGCTATTTTTTTCTTATGTTTTTGCTTTACTTTAAACACTGACTCTTCTAATGCTGACGAGCTTTAGCATAGAGTGAAAAACAAATAGTAAATCGAGGAAACACTTTTATCTTGTTCTGTACTGTAGAAATTGCAATTATGTTGCTCTCTGAATCTCTGAATTGCCGCAGAGCGAGTACCCTTCTCGCGCTCTCAACCGGTTGTTGCGTCGCGCTCTCTTTCTCTCTCACTAAGACAGAGAGTGTGAGAGTGATCGCAATCGCTCTGCAGAAATTCAGCAAAATAGATTTGAATGTATGAGTGGCGCGCCACCGCGTTTAGTTCGGTTTGCAAAACTTGGAGTTGAGATGGCGCTTCAGATTGCTGTGAATGTGGGTCTTGTAGCCGCACATTCGCTCGCAAAAGTACTTTGGCGGGACGCCGCACTCGTTTTTGATGTGACATTTGAGACTATTTTTCCACTTGTAGTTGCGGCCGCACGTCTTGCACTTCCAGGGTTTGGTATCGTTCTCATGCTGGAATACAATTTTGTCCTCTTTGCGCGGGACGCCCGTTCCGTTGTCGGTGGTGGTCGATCCCACGGACGAGGTGCTACTGTTGAGGCACGCATTCGAGCTGGCCCCTCGCACGGACTCCTTCTTGGGCGACGCGCCGAAACCGGCGCTGAAAGAAGACGACGTCTTCTTGGTAGCGACCCTGATTCTCGAGGTGGACTTGGACGTCTTGCAGCGCCATACCGGCACGTACGTGGCGGGCTGCGGTTGCGGTGAGCCCCCGGCGGAAGAGTTCATGGATTGATCGGTCATGGCAACAAAGTCCGAGTCCGACCAGAGATTAAAACTTTCGAGCTTGATCTTAGTGTAACCGCCACCCAGTGAGCTACTATCGTCTTTAGGAGTGTTGGTGTTGGTTGGTATTATTTAAGTGTATTAGATTTTTTTATTTTCGCAGGCCGAAAGGAAGAAAGAAAAGAGAAAAATACAGAGCGTTAGTAGATTAGTTGGGTTAGTAATATATGAGTTAGGTACAAATTAGATGCTGTTAATGTTCTCAAGAAGCAAACTCATCTTACAATCTAGTTTGTAATATACGTCTACAACACGTTATGATTAGTTGATCAAAATTAGAACTAGATTTCATCCCTCCCACACACACTCGCACACAGTATTCCTCTCAAACGACCTTTCGTAAAGAGCCCAAAAGCCCCGTTTGGTCTCCCACAAAACGCCTGTCCTTCGGCGTAGGCTTGTCCCACTTGGTTAGTCATTTTAGGACAAACCTGCGCGTTACATGCAAACATACCGACGAGCAAAATCTCCGCAATCCCCGGGAAATTAGTAAAATGTTAGTTGTTTTGTTTGATAAAATCCGCTAGTTTTTATTCACAGTTCTATTTTTTCATGTGCGTCTGGATGTGCTTTTCCAACACAATACGGTAGAAGGCTTTATAGGAGCAAAGTTGCACAGGACACAGGTAAAGCGGTTGCTTGCCACACTCATAGCGCAGATGACGGGTCAGGCTCTTCTTGCGCAAATACTTGCGGTTACACGCCAGACAATGGTACTTTTCATTGTCCGTTACGTGGCTCGTTTTCGTGCGACTTTTGAAGTTAGGCATTCGCATCTGGTGAAACGAATCGCCGGCGGTGGCGCCGACAAACCTGCCCGTCGTCACCTGTTGGTCCACCAGCAGCGCGTCGGGCCATTGTAGGAACTGATGCTGCTTGTCCGGCGTGTCGTACATGTCCAGGGTGTGGGGGACGTCACCTGGAAAAAATAAAAATATGTTAGTAAAAATAGGAAAAAACCACGGCGGGAAAACACATAGCAACACCATAGCAAATTATTTATTCGATTTCGCGTTACATGTAAAACCTTCGAAACTCTTCACAATTTCTCATTATGTTTCTTATCCATGGGTAATGACTTAACACACTTTCTTACGAAAACGACGGGGGGTTTCCAAATATAGAATGTATTTTATATTTCTGTCAAATAAGAACAACTTACTCTTAAACTGGAATAACCTACAAAACGAATAAACTTTTTTGATACATACGCTTGTTCTCGTTGTATATCATAACTTGTATTTTTCCTCCTCGTGGGTACTTTTTTTTTCTTGTAATTATACAGAATTTTGTGTAAATATAGAAAAATAAACAAAATATTTGTTTTTTTCTGAATATGTTTTGCCTACTTCCTGTCGTTTCTATACAAAAATTGATGATCTGGTTTAATTCAATTAAAATGAGTATTTTATTTGTGTAACTGCTGAAGCGAAAGGTTTTGTGTTTTTCTTTCTTACTGTCTTTCGAATGCATAATGTCTTTTTTGTGTTTTTTTTTTTTTAGTTTTTGACTAATCTGGAACGTTTCAAATTTTCTAAAAATACAACAATTTAATTTATATCGTAGGCGCGCCCGATGCATAATTTAAAAACGAATGGTAATCATCTTGTCAGGACCCAACACCGATGTTGTTGTGCGCTTTTTCTTTTGATTTTCGTGTCTGTTTCGAATTAAAATTGTTTAAATATTGTGAATTCCAACCACTTGGACACATCAAAACAACAAAAGTCTTAAACGTAAAGGGTATTAAAAAAATCATCTTACTTTAATAAATCGCGAAGTTTTTCTTAAAATCATTCGCTAATGGCAATCGATTTGTTGCTGTTTTGTAGACTGTTGTGTTTTCTTATAAACTACGTTTTAACTCTTCTTAACCTCCAAAATTTTGTAGCATGGGAACGCAGGAAATCAATAGCAGAGAAGTTATCGTTTGAGTAATATAAAAGGAAAAGACTATAATATAAAAAAAAAAAACTATGGTTAAGCTAAAGGATGCTTCAATATTAACAAATCCGAGAAAAAAATACGACCTTAAGGCTTCTAAGATAGGAATGTGTGTAACATTATAAACTTATCGATCAAATAAATCTTTCTCTTCCAACAAAAATCGCTCCCCTGTTCTTAATCAACTGATAAAAATATTTTGCCTGAGTTAAACTGGGCTATAAATTTAACACGCTCTATAACATAAAGGAAGAAGTGATCATCTCGACACGATAGAAGATGGGAAAGCAGCACAACAGGGTTCCGTGGTTGAAATTGACGAAGAAAACTAACGCTTCAAAAGCGATTGTAAGGGAATGTACGATAGAATTGGAATCAGGGAGGAGGGGGGTAGGTCGATAAAATCACAAATAGTCGCGCAATTTACCAACATGCAGAAAAAGGAATTGTAAGGGGAATATTATTTTTTTATACTTAACACATGGCGATTTAAACGTTCTTGCAACGCTTGGAACGTTTTTGTTTCTTATTTAGAACTTTTTTTCCAATCGTATTGAAAGGTTGGTTACAACCGAAATATTTGTGTGCATACGCGTATTTCCTTTATGGCTTTTGTAAAATTTTAGCTGTAATAAACTTTTCAATAGAAATGCTTCGCATGTGCTCACATAGAGACTGCCCAAGGCAAATTAAACTAAACGGTGAACCGAATGTTATTAAAAATAAGTTTTTGAAAAGTGTTCCGTTCTCCTTTGTAGTTGATTTTGCCTCGTCCAGTTTATTCGTGTTATGAAAAATCCTCCAAACCCAACTGTTACTATCCAGAAACTTGAAAAATCATGTAGAAAAAAATGACTCGCTATAACCTTTTTTCAAAAAAAGAGAGCGTGCGGATTGTTCGGTAACCATCAAAATGTAAATGTTTCCTTTAGCAAAAGGTGACAAAAAAAATTCTCTTAAGATTGAGTAGAAATTATTCAGTACGGGCAATGGTTGGATATTGTCACAGAAAGGGTTTGGAAGAACTTTTCTACCTTAAACTTACAACAATTGGTATTTTAACCTGGTTCAAGTAAATTTGATAAGATTTCTATCGCTCTGCTAGTACCTGAACAAAACGTCGTCTAATAGTTTGTGATGAGCATGGCATTTGTGCACACTTTTTTGTCTAGTGTCAGCTCGTCGCGTTCAACTGTACTTATGCTTATCCGAAAAGTTGTTATTTTTCACCGCAAAAAAAATTAAACTCTCGTACAACTATTTCTAAAGGCACAAACGGTAGGAATCATCCAATATCATTCAGAAATACTAGCAGCGCTTGCTCTTTACTTTTGTGTAGTTCTTCTTTTTTTCTAAACTGTCCACTAAGCCTAAATTTGATAACTATAAACATGTAAACCTAGTTATTCGTTGAGGTAAAACGTTGTTTCACTACATTTTGTAAAAGTTGTTCTCTTGTGCAAAAAAAAACAATCGGTAACAAATTGAGACAAATTATGCTTGTCTAGTCGCTTTTTGTATGTGTGTGCGTGTGTATATATGGGTGTTTGTTTTCTTCTGTTTAAAATGAAATTTAAACAATTGTACATTTCACCAACTGTGCGCGTTATATGGAACTGACAATCTGTAACATTGTCTTTTTCTTCTTCTATCTGTTGGTAATGGTTACGTCTAAACAAATGCAATTATTCCGCTGAGTCTTGTCAGTTTTATTTCATTTATATATCTGGTGTGCTTTGTTTTGTGTGAGTGTGTATTATTTATACTTCTATTAAAACATTGATCAATTTAAAAAACACACTGGCTAAACTTTTCGGGCCTTCGGTTTTTATGTGTTAATGAAAATGGAATGCAAAATACTGATCTCTGTTGAAACGAAAAAAAAGTTGTGTTGTTGTTATGTTGTAGAAAAGTGTTTTGTCGAAAGTATTATAAACATTTTAATCGGAAAGTTGATAAGTGGAATGATTTGAATGTTTTAGTGCTTTTTGTCATTTTAACAATTTATAAAAAAAATAAAAATCTTTCTATGGAAGACGTAACAATTGGAATATAAATATATCTGTATCACTTTTTTTTCATAATATTACTCTTGTGTTTGGATAACACAGAATCGTAATTGATATTGTTTATGTGTGTGTATGTGTCAGAGAGTGTGCATAGATTTGAAACTTCTGTTCTATTTGCTTTCCATGGGAGCAACACCGCCTACTGAGATTCAAGCACAACTTGATATCGTTTGCGTATGAGGTTTTCTACGTGTTTATTTATGTGTGTGGGAGCTCCTCGTGTATCACAAATGTCCAACTGCAGACACACTGTTTGAATGTGATGAATCATTGTGCTATCTTTTTCGGGTGTTTTTTTTTTTTTTTTTGTTTAGACTGTACTGTTCAGGTCCAACGGCTCAAGAGCGATAACTTTGTCACCTTCCACTTTGAAAAAGCGTTCTTTGTGCATTCGCTCCATGTGCCGGCCAATGTGCATCTTCTGTTTAGCACGGTACACACAGTAAGGGCACTGGAACTGGGGTTCCTTGCCACACTCCCACTTTTGATGATTGCGCAGTGACGACTTGAGCTTGTATACACGACCACAATCCGGACACGCGAATCCCATCCCAGAACCGTTCGCGTCCATCGAGCCGCACATCATGTTTCCAATACTGCTGCTGGAGTTGCCGCAACCACTGCCCGTGCTGCCAGTGCTGCCAACCGAACCCGGCTTAACGTCCACCGGACTTACGGAGAGTGGTCGCGGGAAGATCAGCGGGACCGCCCCTTCGCGAAACGTAGTGACCAGGGGCATTGCGCTGCTGGACGAAAGCAGTGGCATCGCGAGGCGAGCGTCCAGCTGATCCCAGGTCAAACCTCCGATCTTTGTGATGCTCAAATCCTCCGCTAAAAAAATGTAAAAAATCAAAAGAAAAACAAAATGTTGAAATGAAAAGAAAAAAACCAAACAAAAGTTGTTTAAAAGTACCTATCCCCTTTAGACCAAAAAATGCATTTCTCGAGTTGCCACGAAAAAATAATCTCTTAACTTTAACGCCCTTGGTTGACCGAAATCTTCGCACAAACTAATTACACCGGGAAATTGAAAAAAAAAACTAGAAACTATAAAATAAGCAAATTAACAAACTAAAATGCGTAAACTGGAAATCAGAAACCGTGTTAGAAGCGTTGTTTAGAAGATAAAATCGAATGGTGTTGACTTAAGAGGTAAATGATGGTGTTAGTTCGGTTTGGGCGCAATATCTTACTCACTCACATTTCACTTGTTAGACCGTTGCAAGTATTTGACTGAGAGCAACGAAGAATTGATTTTTTTTTCTAAATATGAATTTACATAACACATGCAACGACCTAAACTTGTGACTTGTTCTTAGTTGAGATTCTTTGATTTTTGTACAAATAACAGAAGTAAAAAACAACCCTTTTTTTTGTTCAAATATATTGTTATATTGTGTATACATCGTAGTTTCAATATGCATATTTGTAAATAGTACCATTAAGAGCATTCATTCACTATAAATATATTTACACATCTATGGATCATGTTTTTTTGTATATAAACATTATTTCACTTTTTTCACAACAGCATTTTTTTTTTGTTGCTTACTGTGAAACTTTTCCAAAAACTATTTACTCTTTGACTGACACAAACAATTGTGTTTAGAATGCGCGTCGTTTACGATTAGATTAACCTAGAAATACTTGGCAAAAACTATTTGGCACGTTTTTATATTCTTTTCCTTAACAACAAAAAGTGGTGCTAGAAATGCTCTTAAAACTGAAAAGGCCTGAAGGTTTCACTTTAGCAGAGTAATTTGATTTATTTGCTTAAAACGATCAAACCTTGATTGATTTGGGCAAACAAGGTCATCGTAAGCTTCAAAAGTTGAACCTAAATTAACTAGTTGTTTATTTTTGCTTAACATAAAAATGCTTATATGCAGCTGATTTGGTACGTTTTTTCATGACTCCTGGTTTTAGTATATGTAAATGGAAAATAAATGTGTGAGAACGGTAAACAAGTATAACAATATACACATGTGAAAATCAATAATATTTTGGGATAGACCCTTTATGGCATAGTTTGTTCAGAATAACGATAACGAAAAATCTAAATTTGGGCATTCGACACAAGGTTGCTTTTTCATGTCAACTGTATTCAAAACATGCTTCCCAATCTTTCGATGATAGCCAACGATCATCAAGATTGGATACAATTTTAGATTTAAAAAATAATATTTATGAAGTTCATTATTCTTTAAAAAAATACTCTAGCTGCTAATTGCATCACTATGTGAGATGTTGTCGAAACCATGCATGGTTGTTGTTGTTGTATCAGATTTTTTCATCAAAGTGTTGATAGCAGAGCCTGCTAAGGCGCACTCTCTCATTTTGTGCCTTGACGTTTGATTCCACCATGTTGAACATATTGATTAAAACTTAAAAAAAAAACAAAATTTGAAAAAAAAAACAAATGGGAAGGAATCAATTATTCACAATATTCTGAATTCAGTAACAAAAGGAAAATCCAAATCAGTTGTCGAAATCGGGAATTGAATTTTAAAAATGCTCGAAAAATTCACGCCAGCCCGGATTCAACACGATGGGCAGCAGCATAGCCACTCTACGCAACATCGTTGCCATCATCTTTTTGTTTGATTACGTTGTTGTTTCGACAACTGCTGCTGACATCACTGACTTGGCTCGTTTCGCCGTCCACGAGAAAGGCCTCGTGGCCTGCTTCGATCGCACTGAGTTCGCCCACGATGCCCGTCTGTAGCTGACCATGACGGTGGCCAGCATAGCCATGGTGGTGATGGTGGTGCATCGTTTGCAGCAGCTCGTGCTTGATTTTGTTGTGCGTTTTCAGGTTATGTTTGTACTTGGTTGAAAAGTCGCAATGACTGCAGTGGTACTGGGGCATCACGCCGCACTCTTTCTTTTCGTGCCGCTTCCACGTGTACTTGGTTCGGTATAGCTTTCCACACTGTCGGCACTTGTAGATCTCCTGACCGAGGTTCTTGTACTTGTTCTCCAGGTACTTCCACATCAGCCACGAGCGGGGTGGGATGGCCGTTTCACCGGTCGTGGCGGTGCTAGCAGCCGCGGCCACGTTCTGCAGCAGGTCTGGAATGGAAAGCGGAAACTGTTAGCTGGAAAGTATTCTCTCTGCTCTCGCCAATGGAAATGGCAACACCCCGCGGTATTGGTCCTGTTCCATCTCTTATTGTAAGCGCATTTTTTCAATCGCCCATCGAAGGGGTGTGCTCATGCGAGGGGGCCTACCTGAAAGAGAAAAAAACTGAATTAGTAAAAATTTTAAAGGCACTTTCTTACACCTACTTAACACGCTATTGAACATGTACATAACATTAATAATAATGGAATATATATTCGTGATATTGATTGTTTCTTTCAAGGACAAAACATTAAAAATAAAATGTGCCAGGGCCACCAAGAAAAACACAACTTTTCACATTTTGTTTTCAGCTGATAATCTTTTATCCATTTATTTTTTTTATAAATCGAAATGGAAATATATATATAGAGTAAAATTTTGTGATTTGTGTAATCTTACATGAACAATGGCTTCTTTGTAATGAGTGATTTTTTGTGTAGCACATAGCGCATGCACGGTATTATTGTTACACATACTATCTTTGTTACTTTTCTCCAAACTGTATGCTCTCTTTATAAACAAACATGAAACATATGCCTAGCACACTATTTTTACGTTTTGTTTCTGTACCACTAAACATGTTTGTTTTGCTTCTTACGTTTCACAATTAAATGCCAAATTCCGTACAAATTCGTTCTTTAGCCTTACTTTGACAAATTTCCATCACATGAAAATGTTCCACCACATTCTCTATAGTGTGTTTTAAGAAAGAACAAAAAGATGGTTATTTAACTTATTACTTATTCCAAGACGACGCGATTTACACAAAGCCATCCTTGCATACTTGTTTATTGATACTACGGTACAGTAGTAGTAGTCATCTACGGTGGATTGACTGCCGACATGAGACCAATAAGGAAACTTTATTTAGGTTCAATCCCGTCCCGCAAAAGATCATCATGAGATCATTCAAAACGAGTGCCGGAACCGACCTTGGTTGGCCAAAAAAGAAGATGGCTATTTTTACACACTCAAAAACAAACACAGAAAGTTAATTGGTTTGATGATTCATCAGTAGGAAAAAGTAATGTATTCGGAATTAAAAGTAATTCAAAATGAGTATGCACGGATATGGTTACACGACCTTCGAAGGAAAGCTTACAAAATTCTAACGTATATTGCAAATTTACACTAACTGAATCTTTACGGCTAGGGGACTATGTTTGAAATGATACCTCCTCTCTGGGTCGGTCGGTTTTATTATTATTATTATTTTGCAGAATAGATAGAAATAAAACACTAAATTAAAGTTTGGCTGAAAATTGCCTATCGTCTAAAACGCACGTGGGATAGGAGGGCTTACAAACTAAATCTTTTTTTGTTTCAGGAAAACTAAGCGTTAGAGGACACACACGCTATAGCTGTTTGTTTTTGTTTTTTTTTTGTTTTGTTAAAGGATAGTTTAGTAGATTAACTTAGCAGCGCTATTCATCTCCTTTTAAAACTTGTTTTTTTTATTTCCTGCCTCTCGAGGCAACAACGTGCCGCAAAAGACTAGTTTGCGCTTATGACACAAACTTTTCTTGTACATTTTCAGAGTGGTATAGTATTGTATCTCGCTTTCTCATATATAGTACCTTTTAGATCCATGTAGAAATATAGTAGCTTTATGTGTAATCAATAGGATTTTTTGTGTTTATTTTCTTTTTCTTTTAGTTCCACGCTAGCTGTACGTACGAATACTCTGCTGCAGAGTAAACCATATTTCTTACACATCTACAACTGGCCCTCGGCTTCCGCCTTGATAGACTCAATTAGGTTGAGCGAGTCGCGGGTTTTGCTCTTGCGACGACTCTCCAGCTGGGGCATTTCCGAGTGATGTTTGCGGATGTGAACGCCCAGGTTTCCGCGCTGTTTGGCCTTGTACGTACAGTAAGGACACTGGTGCATGGCCTCTTTGCCGCCGCACTCGACGTTCTCGTGCCGTCGCAAGGTGGACTTCCACCGGTAGCGCTTGCCACAGTGACGACAGATGTACTGTCGCATCTCGCCATCGTCGCCATCGCTCACCACGGACTCGTTGACAGTGTACTCAAAATTCTTCATAATACTCGTATTGGCCAGCAGGGCGTACTTGTCGTCCATCGAGGCGTTCAAGATCTTAGCCTCTGTCTTGCCAGTGGATTTTTTCCCCGGCAGCGGTTTCGGAGCATCCTGCGAATCATCACCGTCGTCCTCGTCATCCTCTGTGGTAGCGCCGTGAGCACCCTTCGACGACGAGTACGACTCGGCAAAGTTGACCTGGACATCATCCGGCAGCTCAATGTCGTCGATCACCGAATAGTCGAGATCGTCAATCATGCCACTGGTAAAATCGTTACTCTGGGACGTGTTTGAGGTGATTGTTTCATAATCACTAACTGTGTAGCGCGTCGTCGGAACCGGTTTGGAAACGGCCGTGATCGGAATCTGCTGGATGTTGCTCACATCAATGGTCTTTGTGTTCTGACCGGGAAATTTGCGAGAGAGTGAAAAATTTAGCAGCTCAATTTTGGTCGTTGTCGTTCCGACCGGGGCCTCCGGCACGGACAAGCTTAACGACTGCCCAATGTTGCTGCTCGGCACGGTGGGAATCGTCAGGATCGGTAGGGCCGCTACCGATTGAACCGACGGGTTCTTATGCTTAGAATACTTGATCCGTGGGTGAGTTGGTTTCAAAAGCTTCTTGGAAGAGATAATTTGGCTTGGATTTGGACTGGCACTAATAAGTGTTGCTGGCAAAGCTGGCTGCGGAACAGCCGGAACCGCCGTTGCCGTGGCTCCGCCACCAGTTGTGATCACATTGTCCGGTGCTACCTTCACTATCGACAGCGTGGTCGGTTTAACCGACGTAGCTTGTTGAACCGTTGGCGCCGTGTTGATAACATTTTTGGAAGTAGTTTTCAGGGGTAAAATATCTGTAATGAACCGTTGCATACAAACAGAAAGTTAAAATCCGAGCATTTAAAACAAAGGCACACTCGTGTGGTTTAGGTATACTGCAAATGGTTAGCATGAATGGCAAGCGAAACAACACAACAAACGCTATAATTAAGAGAAAAAAAGCACAATTGAAATCATAAATAAAGTAAAACATACAACAGAAACTGTGGGAGGTAAAACGCAGCAACGCAAGCAAAAAAATGTAGATAAAACAAAGTTGATCCTGAGATGGAAGTTTATGATTATTTGTCATCTATCAGTTGTGAAGGAGGAAAGTAAATCATTTAGATGGAGAGAACGTGAAATCGCAGCGACATAATCCCGCCACCCAAATGATCCGACATGTCCGCGGCGAAGACCGCCCAAAATTATATACACATGTGGTGTGTTTGTGTGGTCAAGGGAGAAAGTAAAAACAAACAAAAGTAAAAATACTTTATTCGGTTATTGTTTGACCCGCAACCAATTATAAACCTTAAGTGATAAAATTATATGACTAATGGAATGGATTAAAATGGATTGAAAAAAGTTAACAAAATGTTTCCACAGGGCGGGCTCGGCTTGCTTAAGAGTATGTTATTGTATTAATAGATCGAAGATTATTTTCAACATGTAGTAAAACTCTCTTCCACATACAGAAACAGGATAGAAAGTATAACACCAGGTTGCTGATCTTTTTTTCTCGATAGACCCTTTTCAAACGGTGTGCTTCAGTTGACAGTTTTCCTGATGAAAGGTTCCTATCCTCAACATAAATTGACTTTAAACTACAGATTGTCTAGGGGAAACAGATTGGCCGATGCAAAATAAATCGGCACTGGCAACGTATGTTTTGCGCTTGCAACACTGCCAGTTTTGGCGGGCGTAAAAGGCGGTTGGTGTCCAGCGCGTTTGGATCTGTCAAACATTGGCCAATCTGTTTCCCTTGACAATGTGTACTTTAAACTACCCTATTTTTTAAACTTTAAACTAACCTATTTTTTTGAATCACTCGGTTTTTGTCAAAACCGAACCTACTCATGAGTCTAAGACGCAACTTCTCTCAAGTTATCGTTGAATTCTGAGTGAAATTCACTCAAATCTGACAGTTGGCTTTACTAATTTCTGGGTTGGTACGGCTTTGACGTACCGTCATCAGGGGTGACATTAGGTCTCCGGGGTAAAATTGGGTCATACAAATTTCAGCATTTTTGTATGACCTAATCTCACCCTCCCCTGATGACGGTAATTAATAAACTTAGTAATTTTTTTAGGGGGGTGTAAGGTAAAATACTAAAGCGCGAATATAACAAGAAAATTGTCAAAGAAAGGCACGGAAGAAAACTTTCGATATATTTTTTAATTTTGACATTTTGCAAGTGAAAATGTGTCTTGAATAAAAGATTTTATGTAAATTGAAGATTCCATAGCTGTTATCAGCAAAAGTGGTAATACTTCCATAAAAGTAGCAAAAGTGGTAATACTTCCATAAAAGTAGCATCGATAATTTTCTGTCCAGTTCTGCATTAGTCCCATTTGCCGTTGATAAATTTCATGCAATCTTAAATTTGGAGTCAATAGTTTTTTTAACTGATTTGTATGAGTTCCATACCCGTAGAGAACTTGTTCCTTGTATATGGATCATATTTTATTTTATCTTAATCTCTGTGTGCACAAAAAGTATAGATGATGTTGCAAAGTTGTATGTGTATTAAAATCGGATTGCATCAAAAAAATAAAGGGAAAACCGGCAAACCACCCCAAGAGCATCCCACACACCCTGGGCCAAATCACCAAATCAAGAGATGAATGAATGTTTTAAATGTTTGTTTGTGTGTATGTGTGTGATAAGAAGGCATGTTGATGAGATGTCCCATTAACCAAACAAGACGAAAAAAGAGAAATAACCCAGAATTTTGATTAGAGTGAGTGAGAGAGATATATCAAGAGGGAGCAACATTACCGCACTCGTCAAAGATGTAGGTGGTGGTGGTCGTGCCGTCGCTCTGCAGTTCCGTCTTTTTGATAATTTTGTCCCGCTTCAGCAGCTCCTCGATGCGCCCGGTATCGATTACGGTGGCCGTATGAAGGGTTGCTGCTGCCGGCGCGGTGACGGTTGCGGCACTCACTTGCAGTGGTTGCAACGTGATGGACTGTATCTGGGACGTCGTCGCCGGTTGCAGCGAGATCGGTTCCGGCGCGGCCGTCGTAAACAGAATGTACTTGTTGTCCTTCTTCGACACCACAATGTTCTTGCTCTCGAGCAGGCAATCGTTCAGATCGTTCAAGATTACGGGGGTGTTTGCGGTGATCTGGGCCACCTGTGAAGCAGATTCCAGCACCGTTGCGCTCGTCGTCGTCAATTGCGGCGTTGTGACGGTAATTGTTTTAAGTTTTTTTGCTGCTGCTGCTGCTGTTGAAGTTGCTGCTTGGGGCCTTGCGGGACGAGCATCTGAAAATGAAGGAGAATGTTAGTATTGCGAAAAGAAGCACACTGTTGGTTTCTTCTAAAAAGCACTATACTCTAAAATAGAACACTAAGAGAACAAAAGTATATACACCGAATGTGAGAACTGAACCGCCACAGTTATTGAAAATACAATAATAGTAGTGCTCTAACTTGTTAAAAAAAATGTCATGTGTTAGACTACTCCCCATGTTTTTATTTTTAATAAGATGGCAAAGAAATGTCGAAGAAAGTACAATAACATAAAATAACGTGTGTTTCTTTCACATTATCTGCTAAACACTTTAATACAGATTTATTACACGTGTTATTTTCTAAAATTACCCGGGTTTCACTATTTTATTTGCTAAATTTATCAAATAAATCCTAGTTTTTTATTCCTTTTTTTGTCATGATGATGATAGTAATGATGCGCTGGTATTAGTTGAAAGCTGGTAAGAGCGTGAAAGTATTTTATTTTTCAAATGGTGTTTGCATAACTGTTAGCGTATTAAACATACTGCTGGTCAAAAATCAAAGGTTGATTTTTAGATTTGTTTTATATGTCCGTATGAAACACATAGCGACATGGAACAATTATGCGTAAACGAAAGGTTACAACAAAAATTACAGCATGGTCATCTAAGCAAAATCAGCAATTGAAACCCGTATTACCCTTGACGTTAAAAAAATGTTGTTAGAAGCTAATCATAAACTGCGAATAAAGTTGGATGATAAATTACAAAAAAAAAGTCTGATTCGAAATAACTTCTGGTGTAAACAACCAGTTAATTTAGCTAATAAATTTATATTAATACCAATTTTAAGTAAAATTACCTGTTCGCTTAGCTAGGAAGTTATTTCTCCAAAAAAATATGTTCATATTCATTTTCTCCGAAACGACCAAAAAGTTATTTATTTAATAAAAATGAGGTATTTTAAAAATGGTCATAACTTAAGGAAAAACTGTTTCCTTCAAAAATCTTATACGAAAAGATAAACGAGAATTTCACAACATCCAAAAACAAAGCAATTTTAATATTTACTATTTTTAAATGCTGTCTTCTAACATACCATAATAATAAATATAAAAATTACTTCAACGTTTTTTTTTTTAATATAAAAAGAACGAAGTGTAAACCAATAGATAAACTTCCTCCCTATAGTAAATTTGCAACCGCAAAAAATGAAACAATATTACCCAGAACTAACATGTAACAAGATAGCAATAATCAGCAATCTACAATAAATTGTTAGATTTATTTCAAATGTTGATAATTTCCCAATTTTGCAATGCATACCAGCGCAACTGTGTTATTCAAACGAAGACATGACCCCTCACAGCAGCCTCCTGTTGTTCTAGTGTCGCGAATCGATGTGTCGCTGTAGCTGATTGTTGCGCTTACATCGAAGCGGACAGTACGGACATGCGTACTTTGGCTCCTGGCCACACTCTAGCCGGGCATGACGGCGCATGTTTTTCGCCAAAGAGTACGCTTTGCCACACTTGGGACACTCAAACCGGGGTTCCGTGTTTGTCCGAGGACGCATATGCGACGGAATGCGGCGCTCCTTTTTTAGCACTATCGCGAGTTGCGGGTTGTCATACATTGGAATGTTCTCCGTGGCTATGTCTACCGGAAGCAACTGTTGCTGTTGAGTTTTGCTCGGTTCCGGATCCTCTTCTTCCGCGGAGACAAGATATTCGATCGTTTCCGCCATATCGATCGGCTGTGACTTAATCTCAAAGACGACCGTATTGCTTTCCAGAACTGTTCCGCTGCCAGGCTCTACGATCTCTTCCAGATATTCGATTTTTCCCTGGGCGAACCCTGCAAGAGAGAAAGAAGAAATCAATCAGATAAAGACCCTTAGTTCGAACTATTGCGTTTTGACAAGTTCTTTACTGATTTATCTATCTAGAGTGAGATGCATTTTCGACTTGAAATTTATTTCACAACTTTATGTACAAAATTTGTAGTTTTTCTGCCCCGAAATTTACAATGGATGAGACTCATCAAAGTGTTTTAGCAAAGTATCACGGTGTACACAACCGAAGCCACAGAGGTGGCACTTGAATTTCTGCGTTGAGAATACTGTTTTGTCAATCTTTCCGTAGCGTTGGTAGGAAATAATTTCCTTCACTTGGGACTGCGATTCGTGCACGGTTGTCCTTCGAAGGTCCGCCGTTACGAGAGGTGGATCACCACCGGTCAGCAGACTGCTGCCGCCACCATCCATGAAATCAGACGGAGTTGGCTCCACTTTGGCGCCTACATCGTACAGCGATTCCAGATGAATGAAAGACTCATCATCGGTGTCGGTGGCTATGACGGAAGTCGGCATCGACACACTGCTCATACTGGTATATGTTGGTGATCCCTCTGCAGGTTGTGGAACAGTAAAAAACAGAGAAAATATATTGGAAACATTAGGAGCAGCCTCAATGTTAGCGTAGCAAATCAACAAAAAGGAGAAAAAAAGAAGTAAGAGGCTGTACCAAGTTTGTTAACTAAAATTTCAGGAAAAATCTAGTATTTATTATCTTACTACTATGTTTTGGTTTCGGTTACAACTCTTTGTATGCAATTATATAAACTGTGTAATTGTCTACTTTGCTTCATTCCTATGGTTATCAAACCATCTTAAAAATTAGATAACAATATATCGTTTCGAATCGAAGAAAACAATAAACTACAACACATTTCATGATAAAGTACTGCTGATGTACAACGATATTCCCCTCATTTCGGGAATAAAACACTTTACAATAGGCGCATTCGTTTGAACCGACCTTTCCGCCCAATGACTATTTTGTCTAGGTCTAACCTAGTGGTAACAAAAGGTATTTGTATCTGAGGTTAAGTGTCGATTTAAACCAGGTTGGCACTGGGTCTTCAAACGAGTGCCCCGCTTTTTTATTTACACTAGCACTATCAACGTGAATTCATCTAAGATTTCCAATTTACAATTGTTGCATTCGTTTTGCTACGCAATTTGCTTATTTTCGACGTTCCGATTTTCTTTTACAACGCACATGATCACGTGCCGTTTTCACTGCCTAAAAGTAGTACTTTATACAGACTCCAGACTCGAGGTGCCGCTTCAGATGGGATCCTTGCGAGAACGCTTTGCCACACATGACGCAGCGAAATTTTTTCATCCCGCCGCACTCGTACCTGTGGATGATAGGCGTTGAAAAGAAACAATTTGCAATGTTGAGGTTTCAAGTTGATCCTCCTCTCTAGCAGAGCCGCGCGATCGCAGTGGGAGTAAAACTCTCCGACAGAATCGCACTTTTCAACAATTTCTCTTTACTCTCTCTCTCACACACACACACTTTCGCTTGGGTAACTTTGGCAGCATGTCGATTGCTCGCACACAAAAGTTGCCAACAAAAGAGAAACGTGAGAGAGTGACAGTCGTGCTAGTAAAGGGCGGATCGTAGCATGGTTTCGTCTCGCATTTACCTTATGTGACGCTGCAGCGAGCTGGCATCCTTGTAGTTTTTATCGCATTCCCGCCTCGGGCACTGATACCGGCCATCGGGGTTTAGAAATTTGGACAGATCGGAAAACTTAATATCGAACAATAGATCGTTAAACTGTAGCAGACGCCGTCCATCCCGGCAGCGGGCAGCGTTTGCACTTGTAAGAAGATGATCTGCAAAATTGTATAGGGTATTTTGAAGTTGAAAGAGGCTCGCACTTCTCTTTTTTTAGTGAGGGTTTTTTTTTGAGTCACAAGATGTATTGTTTCAAGAAGAAAGTAGGATATGGCAACACTTGGAAACAATAGCAACAGACGAAACAAAACATTCAAGTAAACAGGAATTTATGATGTCACGACTAGATAAAATTTAGTGTTAGCTCCATCTAAAAGTTACGTAACGCGTGAAATTTGGTCGAGAAGGAAAGGGGGTGGGGGGTAAAGGGTCTTAAAATGAAACTCTAGGATCACGCTGAAAGTTATTATTATTATTTTTTTTTTTGTTAATTTACACAAGATTTAGCAGAAACGAAAAAAAGAAGAAACGTTTGGATTGCGTTACGTACTCAACAGACTATGCTTTAGCTGGGCTCAATACAACAAAATATAGGAATAGAGTGAAAAAGGAAAATAAAAGAAGGTAAGACTTGTATGTAATGAGCGGTTCAACAAAAGGCTATGACTGGTAATGACAGGCTGATGGTTTTTCCTCATTGTATGATAAAAATGATAAGTTCAGACAGCAGTTGTATTTGGCGTTTTGACTTTTATTGACAATATCGTAGAAAAATTACATTTTCAAAATGGCTCGAAAATACTTTTAACCGCTTATTGCGATTGTCGTCTTAAAATAAATCGTTGTAAAAATACTAATCGTAAGAATGGCAGTTTCATTTGGTTTAAAAATTTCCTTAAAAATAATGGCTACGGTAAATGAGATGCGTTTGAAATCAGTCGTCAGGCGGAATTTGGCGAGTTGAGAGCCACGAGTTAAAAAAAACTAGTTTTGAAAGAAAATACTAACACTAAATACGCGAAAAGATAGAATGAAAGGATGAGTTAAAATTTATGTTTTAAAATAAGGGTTTAAAGAAGATCGCGATGGGGTCTACTGTTGGAGCTGAGGTGGCACGTTCTTGAGCGCGTAATCAAAGAGGAGAGTTTTAAAGTTTTGCAGCAGCGACGAGTGCGAAGTAACTTGGTCGATTACTTCTTGCTTCATCATTAAAGCATCCACGGAAAACTTGTTATCGGCTTCGCTATTTGGCTTGAAACAATCACTATCGAACTTTGTCGCGGACGAGGCACTTCCTACGCCACTGGTGCTTCCGATGCCACCCGGGCCCGGGATCATTTTGTCCTGGATCTGGATGCCATGCTTGGAGGCCATGTGCCTCACTAGATGATACTTGCGGCGGAACTTGGAATCACAATGGTCGCAGTTGAAGCGAGGCGGGATTCCTATGCATTCATCGCGCATATGTCGCTGCAAGTGGCGCTTCCGGAGATAGCTTTTTTCACAAACGCTGCACTGGAAGCGCTGACCAGAGTGAACATAATTTTGGTAAAACAAACTGGCAGCTTTAAGGTCTGGAAGCAGGTGAAGGTGGAGAAACGAAAAACAATGATGAAAACATAAAAAAAATGAAAAAGATAAAAACTCAATCCTACTACAAACAAGAACGAGCGAAACAAACTAGAATAGAAACATAAAGAATAAAAAATAAAACTTGATACACTACGGATTTGCTAACAAAAACAAAATAAACAAAAATCTAATATTTTCTCCTAGTAAAAACTTGAACGTGCACTATGTTGCTCATACGGTCAGAGCAACAAAACAATTTCGTTTCGTCTTCTTACTATCTAAACTAATTACTTCTTCTTAACAGAAAACACTTGTTTCCTGAAGCCGCCGTTCTTGAATTCTGGGGCCACTGACCACCAAAGAGAAGAATTGTTAATTGTTCATGATAATCCCAAACTTCCATCAATCCCCCAAAGGACAGCGCGGCATTCCAAAGAAAACGTTTTTTATCAACAAAGTTTATATATTTTTCCTATAGATGCCGTGCTTTTGCTTCAGATGCAACTTAAGATCGTATTTCCACGAGCACGAAAAATTACAATATTCGCACTGGGAAACCGAAGAACCGGAGAAGCTAGCCTGCCTCGAAGGAATCACGCCAGCGCTGACACAGCTTTGGCTTTTACTACGGTTCCGGATCGGATCGAACGGCAGTGGCGGCAATGTACCCCCGGGATGGAACCCGGCGCCGCCTCCTCCAGCACTGTTGTCACATTTGTACAATCGATGGATGGAAATCTCCGGCTCACAGATGATGGGCGTCGAGATTCCTGCTGCAGTTTGGTGCGACGAAAATGGCATCCCTGAATGCAACGGTGATGCCGCGACTAGTGAAGCAGCACTGGCGGAGAAATATGGCGGCATCACATTTGGCAAACCTGGAAAGCACACAGTGTGGGATTGGTTTTATGCTAGCGTTGTGGAATTACGTGAATTACGTGTAGGGATATTTATACATAGCTTATCGTAAAAAATAACCAATCACAACAAAAACAATATAATCGCGTAGCCTACACTGAAGCTAATGATTTTGCTCAAACTGGGACGGAAAAATTCAACTGGTAAAATAATACGTTACAGAAGATAAGGTAGCTGAGCGAATACATTTAAAAGTAAACAAATTTGCAGATTATTTGATTTGATTCACTAGCGTCAGTGTACACTTGTATCTATTCCAACAAACTTTGAACCATTTTGTTAGCGAAATGATATTTTAAAGTGCAATCCATGACTTAACCGACGAAATGGACCCGAACTATTTACAAAAAAGATAAACAAGGCATTTCGTTAAGAAAAACTAATTTTTAGAAAGATGATTATTTCGATGTGAATTGAAATCAATTAAACCCTCACATTTTCTAAATGCTTCGTTGTATTTCCTAGAATTGAAAACATTCAGTTGAATATATTGTTGCTACATGATTAAGATGTACGTAATCTGTTCGGTAAAAGTTACTCAAAATATTTACAATCTAAACGGAGTTTGACACTAATCGAAAATCTATTTTACTAATTGTATCACTTAAAAAAAATCCAATGCCCCGGGACATCTCAACGTAGTAGCTTATTTTCGAATCTTTCGCAACCCCCTTGTTCAAGCTCTTACTTTACAGAAAACTATCGCGCCGGTAGCGTTTCACGGGCAGGTACGGTGCAATGTCCGGATGGGCTCGGCGGATGTGCCCCAAGAGTTGGTCGTTCCGTTGGGACACGTGCCGGCAATAGGGGCACGAAAAGTTCTTCTCCACGCCGCACTCGTGGCGCACGTGACGTGCCAGAGTGATCTTCCGACGGTACACTCGCGGACAGCGCGGACACGGATAGCACTCCTCCGCAGGTTCTTTCTCCGGCGGGTGGAAAGAGTACGCAAAGGAGCAAAAGTCTGAAAAGTGATAATGTGGAGTTTGTTTCCGGTTTTTTTCTTTTGATTGTTTTGTTTGCAATACACTCAGTTGATAAAAAGCGAAACAATAATTTGGTTTCATAGCTCGAGAAAATGCAGAAAAAGAATAACTGAATTTGGATTAAATAAAACTCCTTGAGTATTAACAACATTGTTCGACTTTATTAACTATATATTAATTAGTTCAACTACAATAAAGTATACTATATTTGTACAAAAAATGCATAAACTTCACAAACTTAATCACAGAGAACGGACATCCTTATATGACCGAGTTTGGCAATGGCGTTTGGGACGACTTACAAAAGTTGGTACAGGTGAATTTAAAAATGACAAAACACCTCGACGAGCGTGAAATTTACACTGATTTTATTTAATTTAACTACATTTTGCAACGATGCGAAATGATCGAAAAAATGGTTGTGTTATAGCAGAAGTGCATTCCAGTTAGAAATTTTAACAACGTGTTTTGAATCAATTTTAGGTGTAGCGCATCCCTGGAAGTTTGCTTAAGTTTTCAAAAAGCGTTTCGCTTACTAGACAATGCTCTAAAAACATTTAGTAAAACATATAACTGGAGGGTACTAGTGAAATAAGATACCAACAAGCTTACATTTTTTATTAGGACCATTCCGCATCCCTGAACAGAAATTTTAGTTTCACAATCGTTTTCAAAACAAAATACAATTCAAATTAAAAAAATCCCACTAGCAATGTTACTAGTTTGCTAACGTGCCATTAGTTATCCCAAATAAAATGATTAACTTAACGCTGTTTAACAGCAAATTATTTTGTGCATCTTTCGATGTCTATTCTCTGCGTTTACATGTTCGAAAAATATAATTTGTATAAAAATACAGCTCTCTCTCCATCTTTCTCTCTTTCACTAGAAATAAGAATGTGTATTGGAAATCATGTTGCATAAAATGTAAAGGGATGCAGGTATCTGAAACGCGCGCACATTTCTACAATTGCACGGTAAAAATAAACGGAACTGGATCATACCACACGCGAGCAAACAGGGCGGGTGGGAAGGAGTGGCATTAGAGAGGGCGGTATAACGGATTATTGCAATGTAGTTTGGTGTTGGAAATGTGCGCTTTCAGGATGTCTTTTCGAGAAAATCGTTTGCCACATTTGAAGCAGCCAAACTGCTTCGCTACTCCACATTCGTACTTCATGTGCCTGTCCAGCGTGTAGGACAGGGAGTAGGCACGAGGACATCGGGGACATTTGAACGCGGGCGGCGCAGAAGAGGACTCGTTAGTGCTGTAACAGATCGGCGATGAATCGATCGCGGCGGCGACCGCAGCTGCGTTCTGTAACGTGGTAGTTAGCAATTGCTGCGTGCTTCTAGGACACACACTACCGAATCCGCAAACGGGCGACATCATACATGCCGCTGCAAATAGAACGATGAATGGGAGCTCTAGTTAAAATGGCAATCCAGGTTGGTGGTTGTTGGTGGGCGGGGACGCATAAGGACGCCGATGTACGATAACTGATTTGCGGATTACTAATCTGCATGATGTCAACACAAAAGCAAGCCATAAACACATTGAAATTCTACATCCACAACTCTTTATAATGGAGATGAAATTCGAAAGGAAGAGAGATAAAGATAAAGAATGAATCAGGATCCTCAAATTCACCGATGCATATTATACCAAAAAGCATAGGCTTAGGTAGCCCTGACATTTCATCTTAGAAGAGTCGGGACGGGATGTAAATTCATTTATCAAAAAAAAATCCACTTAGGAAATGTCATTTATTCACGTACAACACCAACAACAGACAATCGACAGGATAAAGATCAAATTATACTTAAAGAGTAATGCACATCCCGAGAGAATAACTCTCTCAGGTGCATATTCATTCATTGAAACAGTTCATCCCATTGAGTGGTTTGTATTGGCAAATGTTGTTCATGACTTTAATCAAAAGGTGGTAATTCGTTGGCGAATGAGCTTCTCATGTTCATTCGATATGAATTAGGTTTTACGCCGACTCGATTTGGAGGTTAGAAAGGAGTGCACTGTTTACATGGACTTAGCACAGTTCGATGCGGTCATCGATTTTGTTCGGGGAAATTCGTCGACAATCGACGAAGACCATATAAACAGTGCACACGAGCTGTCAAATGACGTCACGGTGTAAAACCTAATTCCCGTCGAAGATTTTTTTTTACAAGTGAACTTTTAAGAGGAAGTTCATTTGTGAGAAATGTTTCGTTCACAGTATCTTTTGATGGCCAGTCTGGGCACAGGTTGTGCTGTGGTATATTTTTTAGCAAAATTTCAAGTAGGAAACAGGAAACTAGCGGTGAGCAGGCATGTTGCTATTTCGGTCTCGGGACCGAATAAAGTAAGAATCCAATGAAAACCGACAGTTTCAGCTTTCCCTAATCTGAATCTTTAATGGAAATAAGGCCGTTGCAAATATTTTTCAAAGTTTATGTCGCCCTCCCTTTCAAAATCGTTCCGGTAAATCAGAGGGGAAAACTAATTTTAAAATTTTAATGGAAATAGAAGACTAATTAATTGAAATCAATTTGAAATGCAATTTCCTGCGTTTCAAATCATATTTAGCATGTCTGGGATCAACAAATGTTTTAAAACTTCGTGAAATGTGCAACACAGTATTTTTTTTGTCAATACTTAGATATTTTGAAAACTAATGGTTGCAAAACAACTGGGCAGGTGTAAAATGCATTTTAAAACATTTCTTCCATTTAAATGGTAATAGCATGCCTGCTCGAAAAAAGGCCCCAACTTTTGTTATACTTCAGTAATAACATACAATTGCTACTGTGCTTGATTACGCTTATACCGCTTAGTTGTGGCTTGCTGTCTTGAAAACTCGCTGTTTGCCAAATAACAAGGATCTCCACGGAACATCAACTTTTGACAGCTAGTCGTGGCAATTTGAGAATAAAGACTATTCTCAGCAGTCTTATTCGTTAGGTGTAACAGTCAGTGATTAATCGCTAATTTAATCTTAGTCGTCGGATTTTCAACACTGGTCAATACCGATGTAAAATTTTAAAATTGTAACTACAGATGGTCGTATCTATTTCTTTCAAAAGTAAAACAGTTTTATTTGGTTTTATTACATTTATTTCGAACTTCATTACATAACATGGACATGAAATTATAACAGTAGATGAAAAGACCTCAACGACCCAATAGTCACTGACAAATCTATTTTCGAACGGATTTTTTTAGCACTCAATCCCCTGACAATATCTGTTTGTATTTCAACAAAAAACAACACATCGTATAATGAGTACAGACACAATTCGCTAATTTAAATGCCGCTAACTCCCAGAACTCGAAACCGGAATATTAGAATGACTTTGTTTCTCATTTCCGCAATAACTTTTCAATAAGGCAAAACCTTGCCTGTGTTTGCCTAATATTACGTCTTGATGTCAGTTTTTCGAATATGAGCAGATATTCCGTCCTCCGTGATTTCGTTTTGTCGAGGAAGAATGTCTTACTCGAAGGTCCTCGGGTGCCATTTCGAGAAACAAAAAAAAACAGGGGCAGGTCGTGATAGCGCGTCACATTCCAAAAGTTAATATATTCCTCAAGACAAAACGAAATGGCACGATTGTTGCAGCATTCGAAATTGATTCAGCAATTTCTATTAAACACACAAATTTGCAACTATTGAAAAAAAAATCAATTTTAAAATTTTGTCGAAATGCAGAGAATTTGTAAGCAAAATTAGCAATTCCCGAACACCGACCGGTTAAGGAAACTTTGGATGAAATCTGGCGTTTAACAAACCTATAATTGAACTTCCAGTACTTCACGATGGACTTAACTAACATGAACTACGTTTTTCAACGCCATTCCGGTTATATCACTTGAGACTCTTTTTTCCTTCCTCACTGAGGAGTGGCTATACAATCACTCTGAAAATGAACTTATTAATTGGACCTCCTAGACCCACCTCCATTTATACTTATCGACTCAGAATCAATCATTCTGAACAAATGTCTGTGCGTGTGTGGGGATGTTGATCAAAAATATGCACTTGATTTTCTCGGATTTAGCTGAACGAATTTTGTCCGGATGTGGTTCACACGGTTCACCTTCTGGTAGAGGGTTGCCATTTTCTTTAAAGGCAATGTCTAGAATATAATTCTTGACAAAAAAGTCTGTAGGAAGTTTGATTTTTTTTATTCATAGCCGTCATCAGGGGTGAAATTGGGTCATATAAATTTCAGCATTTTTGTATGACCCAATCTCACCCCCCTAACCATGTTCCTCCAAATAACAGATTCTTCACCGATGGCTCCAAGCTCGACGGATGTACGGGCTTCGGTGTTTTTCACGAATTTTATCAGCTGTTCTTTAAGCTGAAGGACCCGAGTTCGGTTTATAGAGGATTTGCATCAAAGCTAAAAGACACATGTTGCCACCTATGAACAAATAGCGTAAACCTGAAAAAATGTGTTTTTTCCTTCATAATCAACATTTTTATAAAAATTATGCCGGATTCGGATGAAAAAAATTATTTCCAGCAATTTGGTGTACAACTTTCCAATATTTGTTTGATTTTTCTATGAGAAAACTATAAATTTAGAAAAAGATAGTAATTTGGACTATTTGGCAAGAAAGTCTGTCAAAAATCAATAAAAATAGTAGAATATACGTTAAAACATCTGTTATCAACTATATAACTGTTTATTCCATTGATATATACAGGGAAACTATTTTTTTCGTGTTCCAAAACATGTTTTTTTTAAAGAAAAAGGTCACAAATTTTTGCGTGCCCAAAAAATGATGTTCATTATTTTAAAGCAAACATTTTTTCTCGTCTTTTGCAACCAGTTTCATTAGAATTGATGCAGGGAACCATGAGAAATAAGCGATTTTGTTCTTCAATCCAGCAGAAAGGAATACGATTTTTGGCAAGTAACCTCATTTCTGCGCCACCTATAGCCTCAAACCCCAGTATGGCCTGGGTTCAATCCCAGACGGACCCGGTGGCAATTTTCGAGACGAGATTTGGCTGATCACGCCTTCTATCGGATGGGGAAGTAAAACGTCGGACCATCTCGCCACACATAACCTTCGGACGCCTAGAAATGAGCAGAAACTTGCAACAGAGCCCGGGGGTCGTTAAAGTGGATTGCTTTGCTTTTTGCTATTTTTTTTTTGCCATACAAAAGTGATGTATGAAAATTCAAAAATCTGTAGGGAAAGTGGGGCAAGTGTAACAAACTAAGGAAATGCTCGTTATAACCCATGAAAAAGTTAAAAAATCTGTCGGATTTTATTATAATCATCTTATTCTAGGTCTTGACTAAAACTTTTTTAGAACAAGTTTTTAAAAAATCCTGTTTTTTTAATGTAAAAAATTGATTTTAAAATTTTTGATTTTCCGTACGTTCTACTCAACTAGTGGGGCAAGACGAACAACCCGTTGGGGCAAGAGGAACAATGCATGAAAAAACATGTTAATTTGCTAACAATTGAACTGTTATCACTTAGAAACATCAGATTAGAATGTATTTGAAAGGTTTCTTCCATTTTTAGATTAAATAATAATATTTTACTAAAAAATTTATCGTTTTTACGAAAAAAAATATTACTTAGATGATAAATAGTAAATTTTCATAATATCACTATATTTTGTATGGACAATTTTTTTTAATAATTGTTAATCAGTTTTCAAGTACTTTCATGTATTTATTTCCCAATAAAATATGTTGTTGCAGCAATTCGTATTTTTTTCCATACTAAAAATCCATATGGTACACTTGCCCCACCTGAACAAGATTTTTTAAAAGCTCTCAACAAAAATAACCAAAAGTTAAACTATACTTTGTAATAGGTGCATGTCATTGGTAGGGACACTACTGAAGGAAAAATAGCATTTTGATAAAATGAGCCTTAAAACGAACCCTAAGCCTTATTTTGTACTATCCAAATATTATAAGAAAA
Source organism: Culex pipiens pallens (assembly GCF_016801865.2). Classification (NCBI taxonomy): domain Eukaryota; kingdom Metazoa; phylum Arthropoda; class Insecta; order Diptera; family Culicidae; genus Culex; species Culex pipiens. The sequence continues at coordinate 186,150 of NW_026292820.1, forward strand.
CAAAGGTTTTGAAAAAAAAACTTCACTCAATCTTATGCCCCGTGGCGTTGACGTCGTTTTGGCGGTTATGTGGTAGTAGAATCAGCTAATTGCATTGCTAGCAACAATTCCTCATACTGTAAATATTCAAAATTGTAAAAATTACGGCCGTACGAGCGATTGTTCCTCTTGCCCCATATGGTCGTCTTGCCCCACCTTCCCCTAAGTACAAACAACACACCAAACCAAGCCTACTCCGGTGGAATCGCAGAAACTTGCAATAGAGACCACAAAAGAGCCGGGGGTCGTTAATGTGGATGGTGATTTTTTTTTTGATTTTTTGATCTTTTGAAGGATTCTTGTCTTCGGCAAAGTTGTAGGTATGGATACGGACTACACTGAAAAAAAAATGATGCAATTTGGTGATTTTTTATATAACTTTTTGTCACTAAAACTTGATTTGCAAAAAAAAATACACAATTTTTATGTTTTTTATTTTTTGATATGTTTTAGAGGACATCAAATGCCAACTTTTCAGAAATTTCCAGGTTATGCAAAAAATCTTTGACCGAGTTATGAATTTTTGAATCAATACTGAATTTTTTTTCAAAAAATCGAAATATTGGTCGCATAAATTTTTGAACCTCATTTTTCGATTTAAAATCAAATTTTCAATCAAAAAGTACTTTAGTAAAATTTTGATAAAGTGCACAGTTTTCAAGTTAAAGCCATTTTTAGGTGACTTTTTTGAAAATAGTCGCAGTGTTTCATTTTTTCTAATTAGTGCCCATGTTTGCCCACTTTTGAAAAAAATCTTTTATAAAAGCTGAGAAAATTCTCTATATTTTTCTTATTTGAACTTTGTTGATACGACCAGGGTTACCAGGCCAAAATTTGAAAAATCTGGCAAAGTATCGAATAAAAATCTGGAAAAATCTGGCAGTCGAAAATATAACATTTCTGAATGATGAAGTGGAGGTAGGATATGATTTAATTCATATCCCATAGATTCAGAATTGTATTGTTGTATGAACACTACGTGCTCAGATTCAACCCAAGTGGGTCCTGAAATTAAGCTTAAATTCATGATATTATTGTTCACTCGTTGTGAACAGCATATTTTTCTGAGTATAACCCCTTTCTACGACCGAAAAGGACTTAAATGGTTTTTTAAATCAATTTTGAAAAATTAACTTCGCGGCCCTTCTTGACAGAAAATCCAGACAGATCAATCGAAAAAATGACATAGACATAAGGCTTCAGGACCCTATTCTATGAATAATATCTGCGGTAAACTTTACATAGTATCCCTGGCCGCTTTTACGTACAATGGCGCACTACAAATGTTAATAAATGACAGGAAGAATGCTAGGCGTGATCAAACCTAAGGCTTCGCTAGATTTTGATTATAGATTAGATTATATTAGGGGAAATTTTCGTATGTTTGATAGGTAATCACTATTTAAACAACTTGATTTATCAAACGATCGATATTTATAATTTGTTTATTTATAACTCAATTCAGTGAAAACGCTTTTTATGAGCTTTAATTGAACGTCAAAGTGCTGATATGGCAACATTAGAGACACGATGGAGTTAGATGCTGTTTCCCTAGATGTAAATACCAAACATTATATTGAATGAATCTTTCTGATCTTGAAAACGGATTATATTTCAACATTGCAACATCTTTAACTTAACATTTTGATTCAATATTATGCATACGTCACTTAGCAAAATGTTATTAAAAGTACTATCTTTAACTTGCCAATCCGTAGTCATTCCGTTGATTTGTACACTAAATTCAAAAATATTTATCCTGTAAGAGGCATTTACATCATTCAATCATGCTGTTTTATTTATTCATGTTTAGCAAATCAAACTCATAGTAATACAAAATTTAAACCCTCCACTCATAATCATTTTACAAGAAACCACGATTCATTACAGCGTCCCAATGTTTCAACTTTAGCTGGCGAACGAAGTATTACGTTTAAAGGTGCTCAATTGTATAACTTTTTTTCAAACAAGTTTGGTGATTGCTTAAGCCTATCTATTTTCAAAAAACAGCTAATCAATTTCCTGTCTGAACCGGCTATACTAGAGAAACTTCTCAAATCCTACGATTTCCAGATTTATTAATTTCTTTTTTTTATTTCTTTTTTCTTGCTTCCATTTCGTAACTCAATTGAACTGATACTGTTGCTCTGCTTGTTTTTTTTTATCGTTGAATTATTTGATCCTGCTTTGCCTTTTCTTTCTTTTGTTCCTTTTCAGATGATTCAGCCAGGAGTGTAGGAGTCCAGCTCAACCGAGCTCCTCGCGAAGATGGAGCTCTGGGTCCAGCCGTGTTATTTGTATTTTGTTACTCATGTATTTATGTTTTGTATTATGTGTTTACAAAAAGAAGTAGGTTTTTGGTGCCACTGCTTTGGTGGCTTTTCCTGCCTTAAAAAAAGAAAATAAATTCAAAATTCAAATTCTTTAAAAATTATATTTTTAAAAGGTAATTCAGGATTCTTAATTTGTTGATCTGGAAATGATCAAGCAAGCTGTTCATGTGCAGAATCAATTAAATAATAGATAACATACTAGACTCTATTCGGCAATTCAATTTGTGATGCTTTGAAAGGCACAACAACTTAATCAGTGTCTTTAGAGAAACAGGAATAAAATTAATGTTTTTTGATCAATTATATAAAAAATAACAAAAAGGGCCCATTGCATCTACAATCGAACTTGGTAACTAAGATATATTTACATCTGTCTATGATGTATGATTCTGAAAAAATGTTTAGGGAATTCACGATCAACGTTTTGATGAAATTTTGGTTTGGTCCTTAAGCCATATGTTTTAGTGAACATTCATATATTTTTTTAGATTTTAGCTCAGATGTATTGGATAGCTGGGACCGTGGTGTAGGGGTAAGCGTGATTGCCTCTCACCCAGTCGGCCTGGGTTCGATTCCAGACGGTCCCGGTGGCATTTTTCGAGACGAGATTTGTCTGATCACGCCTTCCGTCGGAAGGGAAGTAAATGTTGGCCCCGGACTAACCTAAAAAAAAGGTTAGGTCGTTAGCTCAGCCCAGGTGTAGGAGTCGTCTCCCTGGGTCCTGTCTCGGTGGAGTCGCTGGTAGGCAGTTGGACTAACAATCCAAAGGTCGTCAGTTCGAATCCCGGGGTGGATGGAAGCTAAGGTGTAAAAAGAGGTTTGCAATTGCCTCAACAATCAAGCCTTCGGACACCTTGTTTCGAGTAGGAATCTCGCAATCGAGAACGCCAAGGCAATGCTGTAGAGCGAATAATTTGATTTTTTTGTATTGGATCAAAATGAGAGAGCAAAACATATTTTTACCGATAGAACCGACCCAGGATAGTCCCCCGAACAATCTCTGGCATACTGTACATTACACTGCCCATCATTGAAAAAAACTGCTATTATCCACTTTTATCAAAATCGAGATTTTTGCTCCAGGTGGTAGAAGATGCTCCAACGGCTAATAATATCCCATTACTCGATACTTGATTCGATATATGCCTTTTGCTAAGTTGTAGTTGTTGATAGAACAATATGTATCCCGCTTACTCCGATGGACAATGGCGTAACCTTTAAGGGGGAAGCACTCTATGTTTACATTTGTTTACTGCCGCTCAAATCAAGTCCGTCTCATATGTAATTTCGTCAATTTTGAGGTAATGATGCAGTTTGGTTCAAAATCATGTAAACTATCAGAAAACCCAATAAAATTAAGTACTTGGTTCTAGAAAACCGGAGAAAATCCACTTTTTCGTGAAATTCTAACACGTAGCCTTATGGGCGGAACAAACTTGACATGCGTTTCTCTCGGCTTGCTGTTTTTACATATGGGACGGACACGATTAGAGCGGCAGTATAGGACCTAACAAAAAAAATGTCCAGATTTGGTCTTCGTCACCAAGGCAGGTAAATATTTTCAAGCAGCTATGGGACGATTTTTTTCCCTTTTCCAGGTGCAGTCATGTGAAAGCAGACGTGCATCGGAACTCATTTCATTTAATTTTATTAGGGGATCATCCACAAACCACGTGGACACTTTTTTTGGTAATCTCAACCCCCCCCCCCCCCCTCGTGGACAATTGTCCATACAAAAAAAATCTTTTTTGTATGGAGCGTGGACAATCGCCATACCCCCCCCCCCCCCCCCTAAAGTGTCCACGTGGTTTATGGATGGTCCCTAGGTTGCTTTAACAATTACATTGCAAAGCAAAGTAATCCACTTTAACGACCCCCGGGTCTTTTGTGGTCTCTGTTGCAAGTTTCTGCTCATTTCTAGGCGTCCGAAGGTTATGTGTGGTGAGTCACCCAAAACCTCTTTTACGCAAATGGACCGACGTTTTACTTCCCCATCCGATAGAAGGCGTGGTCAGGCAAATTTCGTCTAAAAAATGCCACCGGGTCCGTCTGGGATTGAACCCAGGCCTTACTGGGGTTCACTAAACCACCGGACCCAACAATTACATTGGTGCAGTTTTTATCCTGAGCTGAGATATGGACTACCTTTCAACAGCTGATTTGTTCGACTTGGGGAGAGGGTTTACTAGTACTAAGGAGAACGAATTGGACAGAGAAGGAAAAGCCAATCGAGAAGCCAATCGTCGATCAACTCCATCTTCGCCATCCTATGGACGTCGTCAGTCGGGTGGAACTCAGTAGCACTTGACAGTTTTTTCAATGCCATGGTTTGGAAAAGGCGCCAATTATTTTTTTTTGTGAAGCAAGTATTTTTTTTTTATTGCACTATGAGGTGCTGAACGACCGATTCGCTGGTTTTAGCGATGAAGTGCTATTTCGTCGCTGTCGTGCGAACTTGTCGCACGTACATTTTAAGCCAAATTGAGTTAGGAACGCCATTTTGTGCAGCTCACAATGCCTCGCCTTTTGACCTTCACAGATCCTCAAAATTCGATTTCAATCCTGAGATATTCAATTAAAACCGAAAAAACTCCGTACATTTCTGCCACGTTTCATATGAAAGAAGTTTCAATCTTGTCGTGGTAACTTGACATACCCTGAAAATTGATGGCCAAAAGGATTTCGGGTCAGAATGCGCTTGACACAGGTAAAAGTTAGTATTAATTTCAATATTCATTTGTTGGTAATCAACATTGTATAGTGAAAAACGATAATTATGTGCATCGAGGTAAATATTGTTTTGTTTGTGTTTTGTTGTGCAGTTAGCGAAGATTCACTCTGCCGTTTTGCGCAGGCAATGATCTAAAAATGTGGTGAAGGTATATTGAGTGCCGATGCACTTTTGTTTGAAAGGCACAGCAAATTTGTACTGTCCACGAGCCTATGAGGCGAATTGGGACTTTAAAAAACCCAAGTCCTGTTCTTGACACGTTAGAATCGATAGCGGGCAAAGGGTGTAGCAGGACAAGGCTAATGATAAAGTTATTTATTTTTTTTCAAGGAATGTTCATGAGCGACAAATGAAACAAAAAATGTTCAGGAATCATTTGGACCCTTCTTAAGAGCCCTTGCACATTGATATGAAAATTTAATTTAAGGCTTTTTCAGAATGGTGCACCAGAGAGCATGAGGAGAGCAAAAGATCTTGAAGGCTGATTTTTTAAAGTGCCGTAACATAAATAACATAAATATTTGCCATGAAATTTTGTTTTAGTAAAGATAGAATTGTTGCCGGTACAGAAAAAAAGTTCCTTATCCTCACTGGTACACAACTCCAAATTTTAAAATTTTGCATGGATTCAATGTTGGTGGGCCAAAGTAAAGCTTTTCTAAAGATATTGGATCAAAATTTACCAATTTACTATTCTTAAAACAGATGAAAAGTTCTGGGCGTTAGAGGGTTAAAAATGATTAAGTAGGCAATATCGGGGCCGAATGGACATTTCGCCGAATTAAAAAAACGGTTTGAGAATACTTCTGTGAGTTTTTGCATTCTTTCAAACATGAATCGTTCTTTGTTTTAACTTTTGGTAATTTTGGTGTTTTTATATTTTTGTTTACCTTTAATTTTAATCCTTTTTTTAATTCGGCGAAATGTCCATTCGGCGAAACGTACCAGATCCGCAATATCGTGTAAACCCCTCAGCCAAAATAGCGATCCGCGTCGTTTGTGACAACCCTGCATCTGTGTCTTCAGAAAATATGAACAAATCCTTAACCTACCAAACACACATGGTGAAATCTGTTCATTCTGAAGATGACAATATTTTTTAATTTCTGAAACGTCCGAAAAATTGGAATCTCTACTTCAACATTCTTCATGATATTAAAATTTAATAGGCGTGAACTGCCCCTGATCACATAAATTTCCCACATAAATTTTCATCAATTTTGAGTTATTAATTATGCAGTTTGGCTGCTCTTTCAGGGAGCGTTTGGTACGGTATGTCCACGCATCCTTCCTCCCCTGTAGATTCTGTGAAATGTGATCTGTTCTCAGAATCCTCTCTGCGGTAATCACAACATAGTAGGGCTGGCCGCTTTAATTTTTGCAATACATTTTCGGATATTCTCGGATGTACTGTAATTATCAATAATGACAAGAAAAGTGCTTGGGGCGTAATCTAATCACAAGACTTTCCAGCATGCTTTCATCGGACTGGCTGCGTTTGTGTTAGATTAGATTAGATGCAGTTTGGCTGCTCTTTCAGAAAACATCCAGTACTTTGTTCTAGAAATCAGGAGGAAATTTAGATTTTAATTCGCCCAACATTCGAAAAATAGATTCTTATGTAAAATCGTCTGGGGAACACGATGGTGAAGTTTAATTCAAAATGTGATCGCATGTATATTGAGAAATTGCATGTAAAGTTTTCAATTGCGCAAAATGCATCAAAGTTTGATTGCAATCAAAAACCTGATGACGCCATTCAATTCAGCGCCCAATCTCCTTTAAAATAGCTGTCGAGTTTTGCTCTATCAAAAATCGCAAAACATTCCTATAAGAATCTCTCACTTGGACAATTTTGGGTGAGACTTGCGCCTCCTGCCGGCATCAGTCTCGTCGTTGCTCTCTGCGAGGCAAGGCCTGCTTCGATCGTGTTTCGCCTGAGTTGTCGTTTCGCGCGAGCGAGAAAAAGAAGGACAAGATCCGGTGACATAAAACCATGAAATATTCTATTTAAATGCCATTTATTTATCATTAGATCATTCTCGCTGAAAGTGGACCACTTATTTACACATTCGAAAGCTGAGACGATTTCACATAAAGGACCAATAAATCTAAGGTGTATGTTCCTCCTATCTTTTTAATCTAATTTTGATTCTGCGAGCGCTGCGCTTCTTTCGCATTTCGGGCACCCAAAATGTTGCAATTTGTTTGCCACATTTTAAGTTTTTGTCAAAAAATATAGGTGCTCACTTTTTAACTGATAGTTTATTGTCCAAGGATCAAAATGAACTTTCGATAATTCACCAATATTTATGTTTTCGGATTCTTCCAGGCAATTTAATGTCGAACATTTTTTTTACTTTTTTTGTAAAATGCTTACAATTGGGTGGACTTTTTTTCAGTAGAACTAATGAATGTAGCATGTAGGAAATTTCACCACGAACATTTTTCACTAAAAGAAAACGTAATTTCGATACTCTAGTGCCAAGATATTTTAGTTTTAGTGAGAAAAAAAAGTGCTTGAGACCGGCCCGTGGCTTAATGGCTACGGCCCCCGCCTCATAAGCGGAAGGTTCCGGGTTCGATTCCCGACCGGTCTCCTTGAAATAATTCGACTATAATTGAACTTTTAATATGAACAAAAAACGCAAGGAATCAGGTGGGATTCGAACTCACACCTTTGGATTGGTAATCAGATGCTCTAGCCACTCGGCCACCGAGGGGTTGACACCCCTTGAGTGAATTAATCCGTAGTGGTGAAATAATGTCACAAGGTCATTTACTATATAATACAACAATCCCTCTCCCAACGATTCCCCTACACACCACACACCATATTCTATAAATAACTCGAAGTGGTTGGTACGGTATGTCCTCACTTCTTCTTCTTCGCCTGATGATTCCATGAAATGTGGGTTCCGTTCATAGAATCTGTCTCTTGCGGTTAATGCAACGCAGTAGGCCGGGCCGCTTTAGTGAGTGTAATACATTTCGGGGTCTCTCGAAAGTACTGCAATCATTAATAATGACAAGAAAGAACTTGAGGCGTAATCTAACCATAAGTTATTCCCGGATGCTTTCTTCGGACTGGCTGCGCTTGTGTTCGATTAGATTAGATTAGATCAAATATTATTTCATTTGCGTTTATTCCCCATAGCCGCTTAGGGATCGGCAGCCGAAGCCGCTAACCACCGCGCCACGAGGCCTCTCAAAACAATCAGATGTTGAAAAAAACATTCTCCTTAAAAAAAACCCTTAAGTAAAATATCATTTAAAGGTGAGCGAAAGATGAAATATGACCGAATACACTAGCGATTAAAATTACAGCAAATTACTGCAAATAACTTTTGGGCGTGGCTCCAAATTTGACTGTTTATCTGAAATTTGATTCCAGATCCGAATTCAGCGACCAAAATAGCTTTAAGAAACCATTCTCTGGCCTCCAAAACATATGCCGCATGTAAATAATAGGCCGTGCTTGTTAATTCTGAGAAATTTGTAAAATTACGTTTTCTTTTAGAGAAAAATGTTCGTGGTGAAATTTCCTACATGCTACATTCAGTAGTTCTACTGAAAAAAAGTCCACCCAATTGTAAGTGAGCATTTTACAAAAAAAAAAAAGTTAAAAAAATGTTCGACATTAAATTGCCCGGAAGAACCCAAAAACATAAATATTGGTGAATTATCGAAAGTTCATTTTGATCCTTGGACAATAAACTATCATTTAAAAAGTGAGCACCTATATTTTTTGACAAAAACTTAAAATGTGGCAAGCAAATTGCAACATTTTGGGTGCCCGAAATGCGAACGGAGCGCTGCGCTCGTAGAATCAAAATTAGATTAAAAAAGATAGGAGGAACATACACCTTAGATTTGTTGGTCCTTTATGTGAAATCGTCTCAGCTTTCGAATGGATTTGTCAGTTTTTTCGACCGGCCTTGACTTTTAAAAATACTTTGGTTTTTTGTGCCTATAAAATGTATGGAACGTTATTTTTCTGACAAGTCCATTCAAAGCTCTGCTTATTTCCTTTCAAAAAAACCCCTTAACATCAAGGGTTCGTTGAAGTTTTGCAAAGTTATTAGCAATTTTGTAGACGCGCCTAAGTCAAAAAATTACCAATTTTAAAAAATGTTTTAGCTTCGTGGCGCCGAGGTGAGGACAAATTTAACCAACCAAACATGGTTTCATTCATAACTTAGTGGCGGCTATTGGAAAAAGTACATTGCTTTTGATTTTTGAGCACCTTGTGTAAATAGTGGTCCACTTTCAGCGAGAATTACTCATTACTGATCGCTGTTTTGCCTGATGGGATTGGAAGATTAAAGATGGTTCGGAATTGGAAATTTAAAGATAGTTCCCAACTGGTTCTTGCTCTATGTTTAGGCGGGGCCAGACGATGCCCAATGACCTCGGAATTGGGCCGCTAGGATCTCTGCCATTCTGAAATGGGTCATTGGAAGCAGCACGAGGGCTGACACAACCTAATACCCAGGACTGAGATAAGCTGTATCAGCATAACCCAAGTTTGATACAAATTATAAAAAACGTTACTTAATCCACCTTAAGGTGGCTGGTGCCTTCCTCGCATTCATGTTGTATTTTAGGTTGTATTTACAAATTAATTTAAGAGTTTTTTTTTATTTTTTTTTCATTTATTTTTTATAATTATTGATTTTACTTGAACAGCAATTTTCAATTATTTTTTTTACCAACTCTCCAAAATAAAGGAGAAAAGTCTCATGAGTTATAAAAAAAAGTTTAAAAGTTCGTGTAAATCTTTGTCGAGACAAAATGATGCAGCAACATAATCAATACAGATTTTTTTTTTCCAGAAGAGACGCAGACACTGCTTAAGCAAAGTGGCAACCGGGCGATACGCATGCAAGGGGGTGTGGCTGCCAATCAATCCCCCGCGTGGTCGGACCAAAATCCCTACACATGCTGCCCGACTCTCGCGCGTGAGCAAAAAGATCCGGCCTTTGAGGTTATGCAAAAATCACCCTTTTTTGTAGCTACAAAAAAACGTTTTCTTGGCATAACTTTAAAAGTACTTCACTAAACAGAATAAAATTTAATAGGGTCTTAGGGGACCCCAAAACGAACAGAATAAGGCGGATCCGGCCAAAATCGGTTCAGCCAGTTCTGAGATAATCGTGTGGAAAAAAAATCATGTCTACACACATCCCCACAGACATTTGTTCAGAATTTGATTCTGAGTCGATAGGTATACGTGAAGGTATATCTAGGAGGTGTATTTAAGAAGTTCATTTTTCGAGTGATTTTATAGCCTTGCCTCAGTGAGGTGAGGAAGGCAAAAAGCAAAGCAATCCACTTTAACGACCCCCGGGTCTTTGGTGGTCTCTGTTGCAAGTTTCTGCTCATTTCTAGGCGTCCGAAGGTTATGTGTGGTGAGTCACTCATGACCTCTATTACGCAAATGGACCGACGTTTTACTTCCCCATCCGATAGAAGGCCAGGAGGATAAGGCGGGAATCGAACCCGCGCCCCATCCCAAGTAGCACACTTTGTTCGCCAAAAGATTTCCGAACTTGTTGTTGAACTCATTTACTATGTTTTCCCAACGTCCCTGAGAACTCTTGAACGCTGGAAAAGCGCACGTTTTTCTGTTGTTGAACATCTCTTAACCCGTTAGAAATGTGCGTGTTTAATTAAGTTTTACCAGCGCACGTCCTACTTGCATAGAGAACATTTGTTAAACATGCCATAAGAACTCTTGACTATAAGATTCTGAACCGGGTTGGATAACGTCGTTATAACCGTTTAACAACATTCTGCCTTTAAGATTCATAAGGGAGTTAGGCAAACGTTTTGATAACCGTTTAAGTACATATCTTGAGTTTCGAAAAGGACCTATAAACTATTGTCTTTCATATGTTTATGGGACCTATTCAAAAAAAAAAAAAAACGGATATCGTGGCAGACAAGAATGTGAAAGAGGTTTTTCATAAAATATCCAAGGTGTTCGCTTAAAAGTTTTTTTTTTCTTAATTTAATCCTTTATTTGTGAGTAATGTCGCTTTACGATACTTCAACTACCAGTTTTTTGTAATATATTGGTTTGGACAGGGATACGTCATTTATGAATTCCGTAGTAACAGTTCAATAGAGTGAATCTGCATTTGTAAACAAACAGTCTATCCCTTTTGCTCAAGTGACAGTTCACGTCAAGTAAGAGGGGGATAGACTGCTTGATTACAAACGCAGATTCGCCCTATTGAACTGTTACTACGGAATTATAAGAATATGAATGATGGGTAATAAAAAATATCAACCATAAAAAATCATTCAATTTCCTAATTATGCCTTTGGAGATTTTTTTCAAGTATGTTTGAGTGCTAATTAACATCGCTTGCTACTACTACTCTGCTACTGCTGCTGGTTCCCGGTGCTGCATTTTCCTCAGGACAAGTATCGAACCCAAGATCACTCCAAATGTCAAGTCCGGGCTTCGTCTGCTGCTATCCACGAGGAATTATGTTGGATGAAACGTCAATAAGAAGTCTGCGGTTATCTATGTTTTACCAAGTTCACTAACAGTTTGCCAAAACTTCTTTTGTACATAAGCTGTTTCTATTTTTAGAACTATCTGTGCTTGTTTCGTCAATATGTTCTTGCTCGGTTTTTAAAACGCGAACTACACATAAACAACTTGTTTACGTGAAATCCCTTCCGAAGCCAGGGGTCAATTCTTCTATGTTATCATGTCTAGCAAACTGAAATGGAACATCATGCCTGCAAATGTCATTTTGCTTTTCGAGTTCTGCAAGCATGTTCCATTTGAGTCAGAATAAACTTCAAAATGAATTATTCGTAATCTGTTACTAGATTTGGCATTTGTGTTACACAACCATGTTGAACAATAGGTTTTTGATCAAAATGAAAACAATTGACCAAATTTGATGACACTTGTTCAATAATTAACGTATAAAAACGCTTGTGCAGCAATTGTTCAACAGAAAAATGAATAGCGATGTTTTACTTGCTACTTGGGATAGCAACTTAGGAATCGGCAGCCGAAGCCGCTAACCACCGCGCCACGAGGCCCTACAAATTACTTTCCCATAATTTCGCTGCAGGACAGCGGGTATTGGATTGGACCACACACACACACATTTGCGCCGACATTAGTGTAGTGGTTAGCGTGGTTGTCTCTCACAAGAGTTGGCCTGGTTACAATCCTAGTTAGCTCCGTTGAGACAAGATTTTTCGCGAGTTTAGGTCGTTTGGTCAGTCTAGATATACCTACGAGAAAGGCATACCTGCTTGGGTATAGTCGCTGATCCGCAGTTGGAATCTCTCGGTAGATAGGAGCTAAGCATGCCTCGATTGGACAGCTAGTTTTCAATAGAGTATGCTGTATTGGAAATGTCAGTACTACAGAGAATAGAAACTGAAAGCGAACCTCAAAACGATTGTTCCACTTTCAACATTTTACTAAAAACTTATTTTATAAAGCCATTGCAATTATTTTTTAAACTTTATGTCAATTGACCATGTTCCATTGGAAAATTGTTTTCGGTATATGTTGCACAAATTATAACTTTAGCATAACTTTCACATTGAGCGCATATTTTGATTATTTTTTTACCACACTATCGTGTTCCTGAGAAATTTTGCATAGGTTCTCCGTTCATTGCGTTAAATGTTATATTTTTAGTTGACGAGACATTAAATTTAGAATGTTAGTTCTCAGTTGAAAGGTTCTCAAAATCTCTCCAAATCGGCTAAATTCTAATAAAAAAACGAATTGAAAAAAAATATAGTTTAGTAAGTATTTACGCATATTCCGTCTTTTACCGATCTGTGTCCCAAAATTTAAAATTTGTAAAAAGGTAAACAAAAAACGTAACCTTGGTGCCTTCCTCTGATTTATATATATTCTATAGAGTGATTCAGTGATTCAAACCCCCTATTGTGTCCACATGGTTTATGAATCGCCTCTGACGTGATCGCAACACCAAACAGGTCCTAAGGCTGGTACAAATATTTTTAAATGTTTTTGTCACCCCCCCCCCCCCCCCCCCCTTCAAAATTGGCCCGAAAAATCAGGGGGCAAAAAAAATATTTTTACAATAAACTTCAAAATTTCAATGAAAATTCAAGTGCAACCAGCTGAAATCAAATTAAAATACATTCTCCTGCGTTTAAAATCATTTTTAGCATGTATGGGTTTATTAAAAAATCTTTAAGATTTTTTGAAAATTTTCGACGCAAAACCTTTTTTTTCGATTTTTTTTTGTTTTTGTCAGATCTTAGATTTTTTGAAAACTAATGATTGCAAAACAACTGAACTAGTGTAAAATGCATTTTAAAACACTTTTTTTTCATTTAAATGTGAAGACTATGGCTTGTTATTTAAATTTTTATATTTTTTTATTTTTTTGCCCCCTCCTTGACCTCGGCCAGGGCCGAGGGACAAAAACTTTTTTAAATATTTGCATCGGCCTAATATAATAAAAATAAGTGATGATTAAAACAAACGACTGCCTACAGACTTTTTGTCAAGATTGTACATACACTGCCGTGGGGAATTAGATTGAGGTTATGTAAATTCAGAGCATTTTTTAAACTGCTTGCAATTTTAGATAGGTAAGTCAGATCTCGAAAATTCTTAATCCACAAGAAAGGTAATTTCAGAACATTTTTAAAAATATGTAATATGGCAGGTTTCCATTAAAAAAAACCGCCTTTTTTTTGCAAATTGTGATATTTATATGCAGCAGTTTTTTAAGCATAACTTTTGATGTGCTTTACTAAATCTTATAAATTTCAATAGGGACTGATGGGACCCCTAGACAAATCGAATGAGGCCAATACGGTCGAAATCGACTCAGTCAGTGACGAGATATTCCGGTGACATTGATTCGGTACAAATGTCAAATACACAGGCATTTGCTGAGCCCACACAAATGACAAAAAAAAATTGTACCAGCCTAAGCTGTGTATGCACTTCGGAAGGAATCGGTCAAGAAAAATTTTAAATGAGCAGCAGCGGCAGCGAAAGCAAGCCAGAGAGGGTGAAGAAAAGCCCCAAGAAAACGCTCCCTCTCCTTTGTTCTGCTGTTCGTAAAGCTGTTTCTTGACCCCTTTCCTTCCGATCTCCATACTAGCCTCTAACTAGCAAAAAACAAATTACTTTGTGGGTCGATCCCTATTTAGCATGTTTACATGGTTAAGTTTGCAATTAATCTAAAATTAGAATTTTCCATAGCACAAAAAATACATTTTAGGTAGAAAAAAAAACATAAAAGATGAATTTCATAATTTAACAATCGAAAAGTAGCGTGTTTTGGCCTCTCTCTAACAAGTGTCTTGGCAAAGTGTGAAACTACTAACGGATTAATTTTTCGATATTTTTCTCAAAAAATGATTTTAAACAAAAAACTTAGAATGTCAAAATGTTTTCCTCGAAAGATAAGATGACGTAGTTTACAGAAATACTTACATGATTGACTTCAGTCAAACAAATTAACAACACAGTGAAAAGCTCCGATGAATGAGGAACACCACTTTTTCGTGAACCGCACTTGAACTTCAAAAGTCGTAACACATACCCGAGTAAAATTTAAAAAAGTGGATAGAATTATAACGACAAATGTTAATTCAAATTTAAGACTGCGATTCTTCGACACTATCTCGATCACTCTTCACTTGGTTCACTAATCACTGCTGAAACCAAATTGGGGTTAAAGTTGTAAATGCGATAAAATTGAAAAAAAATCCTTAAAACTAACCTAAATCTAACAATCTTCCTTCGCAACGATACATTTGCCAAGGAAGTATACTTACATCGCGTCGTTATGACCGTTACAAAAACGTTACACACTCAACACACCCAACATCAGCACAGCGTTGCCCTGGTCAAGGATCACTTTCTAGCAGCAGCAGCGTCAACATTTTTGAAATCGCCGAAAGTCTTGATCCCTGCTGCGAGCGTCCCCGAAAGTAAACACCGAAGGTGGCACGCTAGCTGGGATGGGCGTGGGTGAGTATTTTCAACGTCAATTTACCTCACTGTGAATTACTTAAAAAACACAGCTACATGCACCAAACATCCGGACAGTCGTCCGGATCCGGAACCGCTCTTCTGGGAGGAGCGTTGAAAGGCCCGGAACACTTGCTGAAACACTTGACAGAGACAGGTGGGGAAAGGAATCGAACCGCGACGATTTTCTCGTTTCTTACAAATTGAAAAGGGGCAACGCGTGCATTTGCGATTCTATTGACAAACTTAAAAGAAACTCTTTAGCGTTTTGGTATCGGCTGTCTGACTCGAAAAAGTATCTATTTTTGAATTGTATCACGAGTTATGCATTTCATGTGGGAATAGAAAACGAGATGATTTCTTCCTTTTCTCTAACTAATTGCATAAAAGGAGTGATAATGTACTATGCTTTGGTTTTTTCTTAAATGATTGATGGTGTGTTAGGAAAACATGCGAACAAAATAGCTGAGGTGGGGAAATTAATATAAATCGAGGGAGGGGAAATACAACTAAGCGATACGATCATGTCAAACTGAAGATAGATAACAAAACGAAATAGTACTGGTATGTTTAGAAACAAAGGTAAAAAGTTATATTCAAAAAACAATATTTCCATCCCGAACAACTCAACCACCTTTGTATGTATGTGTATGTGTGTGTTCGTGCGTGCGTTAAAAATGACTGATTCTCATTGAAACAAGACTAAAATCACACACGCACGTCTTTAATCTCTGGCTGGCGGCAGCGCACACGGTCTCGTTTATATCACAATCATCCAAAACCAAACTAAGACTATAGAAATGCTTTGGACCGTGTGTGTCACCTCGTGTTTGTAAAGCTAGTTAAAGTAATCGAAAATAAAAACAAATGAAAAAAAAATGCTACACAATCACCAATGAAAAACTAAAATGATACAGAGTTAGCAATAGCTAGAAAAACTAAACAATTACAATGAGAAAAAATAACCAACTGCAAAATAAAATTCGACCTCTGCTGGAGACGCCACAAAACGAGGATCATTACTTTAGAAAAAAAACGCTAACCGAAACATAAATTCAACGCACAGAGATGGGTTGGTTATTTTTCCTCACTTTTGTTTCTCTTTACTTATTTTTACTTCATTCGATTTTGCAAATCATTAGAAAGACAAAAAACCGTTAAAGACGTACGATCCATAAAACTATCGAGAGAAAGAGCTTGTCAACGTACTTTATGTTGCCTAGTTATTGCGAGAGTAGTTTGCATCACCATCATCATCATCGCCGGCATTGGGGATTCTACGAGCGGGGCCCCTTCTCATAAACTTATTATTTTTATTGCGTACGTGCATGAAAGAATTCAGGGTGGGACGCGAGCAAATCTCGGCATTGCGCGCGCATGCTCAATTCAAGAGTGAAACTTGTCGCGTGCTCGCGAACCCAGCAATTTCCTATAGTTTTCATCTGCGCAACGCTGCGCGCTTTATTTATCGCTCTTTGGCCTCCCGAACGTTTTGTGCATCGTAACTGTCAGTGTAGGGAAAATGAGCTTACCTTGTGCGTCTCGATGTGGTCCTCCGACAGCGTCCTGAGCTGCCATAAACGCTTCGTTTTGCTCACGTTCCATTTGCCATTGTGCATAACCTAAGATGAAAAGCGGAGAAGAGAAACGCAATAAAGTAGATTAGTCGCTGGGTTTGTCTCCTTGAGGAGTGGGTTGTAACAACCTACCTTGACTAGATCCTTCTCCGTGGCTCGGTCCGGCCTGATCCAAATCGTCCAGCAACTCTTCCTCGTCCAGCGTTAGGTCTTCGACGTTTTCATCCTGTCCGTCGTCGTACTCATTTTTTGGTTCAATCATCAGCTCGGATTGGTTAATTGACTTGCCATCTTCGCCATCGCCACCTTGTGCTTGCCGTCGTTTGCTTTGGGGTTCATCCAGTTCATTGTCCGAATCATCGTCGCCGTGTCCGTCACCATGTTCCGTTTCGCTCAGTTCCTCGTCTTCTTCCGTGTCTTGTGCCTTTTGTAGTTGTTGCTGCTGCTGCTGTTGCGTGCTGGTCGGGAGGTGTTGCTTGACAAGCTGCAGCTTCAGCGCTTCCGCAACCTGCTGCTGTTGAACGGATTCAGTCTTTTTGATGGCAGCTGATGCTGCAGCAGCGACAGCGGAGGCGGTGGCCGCCAGCACATTCGCACTGGTTACGGCAGACGCGGCGGATGTTGCGGCGACGACGGCGGCGGCCGTCGACGACGACGACGACAGGGAGGTAGCGGCGTTGTTGATAGCGGGGACACTAGCCACGATCGCGGACGAGCCGGACGTCAGAGCCAGAGCTTGCGGTTGCAGGGAAGAGTGCATTGAATGTGATGAGGAATTTGAATGCTGGTCATGATTATCTGGAGAACGGGAGAGCAAACAAAAATAATTTAACATTTTGCCATTGTTTGTTTGTAATTTATATGTACTGAGGTTGGGCTTTGATCCTGCGAAAAGCTTTCATGTATCCCCTTTGAAACAAACTCTTAACAAATGTGTGACATTAGCCTGTCCCATTTTGAGGTCATGTCGAGGAATTTCAGGTGCTCACTTCTTAAATGATAGATTATGATGTTAGGAACAATGTTTTCTTAGACAAGAAAAAATAATAAAATACTTTCTCGCACCCCCTAGTCGATTTACTAAAAAAAGTCACTTTTTTGAACAAATTTTCTAAAATCGCTTGGAATCAATACAAAAACTGCTTCGATCAGGTGTGTATTATCTTCAAACGATAGGTTTTTGTCCATAGATTAAGATGCACTATCAATATTGGACCAAAATTTAAGTTTTTGGACTCTCCCAGGCGGATTTGTGTCGAAAAAATCGCATTTTTTCGAAACTTTTTTCAGAAATGTTCATTTAATTTAGGGTAGCCTATTTTTCCCAGTGAAACCAATGCATGCAGCTTGTAGGAAATTTCATGGCGAACATTTTTCCTTCTGAGAAAATCCAATTTCGACACTCCAGAGCCGAGATATTTGTGTTTTAGTGAGGAAAAAAGAGGCAATTTTCAAAATTTCTCAAAATTCAGAAGCAAGGCCTACTAATTACACGATGTAGCAAGCATATGTCTCAAAGGTCAGGGTATGCTTTTTTATAGTAATTTTGGCCGCCGAATCCGAATCTGAAATCAAATTTCGTGTAAACAGTGATGTTTTGGAGCTACACCCTTTTGGAATGTTATTTGCGTGTTTAAGAGGCAGTTTTTGTAAATATTGCTCGGTTTGTTCTAGAGGTCGTATCGAGGTGCTCCGATTTGGATGAAACTTTCAGCGTTTGTTTGTCTATACATGAGATGAACTCATGCCAAATATGAGCCTCTACGACAAAGGGAAGTGGGGTAAAACGGGCATTGAAGTTCGAGGTCCAAAAAACATAAAAAATCTTATAATTGCTCGCATTTTAGTAAAACTTCATCAATTCCAACTCACCGGCTCCGTGGCTTAATGGTTACAGCTTCTGCCTTACAAGCAGAAGGTTCAGGGATCAAATCCCGGTCGGTACCTTTAAAATTTTGAATCAGAAATTTGAACTTTGAATATGAACAAAAACGAAAATGAATCAGGTGGGATTCGAACTCACCCCTTTGGATTGGTGGTCTGGGACGCTAAGCAGTCGGCCATCAAAAGGTTTTACACTCTAGCAGTGAAATGATCCGTAGTGTTGAAACATGTTACCTTATCATAATAAATACGCGCTGATCCCTGATTTGCCTGACGGGATTGGAAGTCTAAATATAGATCGAGTTTCTTCAGATGCTTGCTTCTATGTTCAGGCGGGGGCCGAACAATGCCAGCGACCTCGGAATTGGACCGCAAGGAGCTCTGTCATTCTGAAACGGGTCGTTGGAAGCAGCGCGAGGGCTATCACCACCTAATACCCGGGACTGAGATAAGTTGTATCAGCATTCGGCATATACAAAGTCTGATGCAAATTATACTTTCCCATAATATCGCTTACTGACACACACACACACACCCCTCTCTCTCTCCTCTCCTCTCCTATTCAGAGCCGCGAGAGCGGCGCCGCGAGCGACTCTTACCACGATAATGCGGAGAAGTGTCGTGTGTTGGGTGAGATAGTAGAGGGGGATGTAGAGTCTTCTCTATCTCTATCTATTCTCACACTCTGCATGGGGATGTTTGTTTTAGGGGGATCTCTCAATGCGAAGGGAGTGATTGGAACAGACACACACCATACACACGGTAGAGAGTTCTTATCGACGCAACTCAGATACGAATTAGCACGCGCTATATCTCCCAACAGCGCGAGATGGTGCGTGTGTGATTAGCGAGCACATATAGCGAGAGCTCTCTCTCCATTACTAGAGGCAGTGAGAGATTTCTCAGTTATATCCTATGACTAGAGGAGCTGATGAGATGAAGTATCGGAAGCAAACGATTACTGAACATAAAGGTGGGAATTGAGATGGTTTGGGAAAAAAAGATTTGTTTTTAGTTTGGTTATTTTATTTAGGGTATTAGGTGGGTGGGAAGGTGGAATGTAGATAGGGGGTGGAGATAGGGGGGATGTGGATTTGAAGAGTTTTGGATTTAGGATTGGAAAGGGGGTAAAATAGGAAAGGGGGAGTGTGGAGATGTGGGGGATGTGGGATGAGATGGTGTTATTTATTTAGAGGTTTGGGGATGAATTTGAGTGATAAGAGTGTAGTAAGAGTGTTATTTAAGTGATTGTGGGTATTTTTAGGAAGAGGTTTATAGATTTGTTATGGAATTTTGGGGTGAGAATTTTATGATAGGGGGTATAGTTTGGGGTGGGATTGGAGGTGGATGAGGAATTTTGGTAGTGTTTTTTGATGTAAAGGTAAGGGGTGTATGTGGAGGGAGTATGAGGGTTTGGTGTGAAGGGATTCGGTTTTTTGTGTAGTGTGTTTATGGAATTAAATTTTGTAATAAATAAAACTAATATATAGCGGCGAGGGAGGGGAGAATGGGTTGTTAGTATTGGGAAAATTGTTAGAATGTGATTATTAAGATAAATGAATGTTGTGGTTTAATAGTAAAATTTGGCATACACTAAATTAAATATGAAATTTATGTATAATAGTGAGTAAAAATGAGATTTTTTCGTAACAAAGCCGCCAGGAGTGGACAAAAAATAAATTTTGGAATAGTGGATTGTGATGAGGAATTGATATGTATAATAAAAGTGAGTTGTTGTGTATAAAAAACATGATAGAAAAAGTGTTTTGTAGGGATTCATTAAGAGATGTTAGTATATTGTTGTGAAAAAAAAGTGAATGTTTTTTAGTAAATTGACTAGGGGGTGCGAGAAAGTATTTTATTATTTTTTCTTGTCTAAGAAAACATTGTTCCTAACATCATAATCTATCATTTAAGAAGTGAGCACCTGAAATTCCTCGACATGACCTCAAAATGGGACAGGCTAGTGTGACATGTTACACCCAAGGTTCAATTTATCCAACATAATCAAGGGACCATTCATAAACCACACGGATACTTTATTTAATTTCAAATCACCCAAAGTAATGGAAAATCGACTTCTCCATTAACCCTACACCTTAATTAAAGATCCTCTGTAATTACTGTAAGATATAAGATAAATGTTATAACGAAAGTAGACTCCGTCCTAACCTGGTCCCAGCACCGAAAAGGAACATAAGCTTAGGAATCATCCATAAACTACGTGAACACTCTCCCACCCTTTGTAAACAATTGTCCATACAAAAATAATCTTTTTTGAATGGAGCGCGAAGAAGGGCTCGTGCATAAACCTAAAATATCAAAAATAACTTAAAACTTTTTTTGATGCACTTTTCGAGGGTGCGGGGCAGAATGGGCCACCTTAGAAAACAATCTATTTCATCTAATACAACGTTGAAGGGCGATAAGAAATGACTTACATAAAGTTGGACCACTTCGTTTCGTTTTCGTTTTACGGAGCAAGATGGGGGAGCAAGGGTAGTGGCCGAACTAGTATTGCATACAAAATGAACATCACCGGAAGATATAGGGGATCGGGAGGGGGGAAGTTGAAAGAAAATTAGTGTAGGTGTGAGTAGTAAGAACTTGGATGACTTGAGCAGTTACGTTAATCTAAGTCTAATCTAGTCTAATCAACTAAGAACAAGCTAAAATGCCTTTTTCTGCATTGATAATCATATTTAACATGTTTGGACTCGTTTAAAAATATTTTGAACTTTTATGAAATTACATCGCAAAAACTTTTTTTCTCGTAAAAATAAAATTTTTGTCAGTACTTTGAAATTTTGGAAATCAATGATTGCAAAACAACTGGACAGGTGTATTATGCATTTTAAAACACTTTTTTCATTCAATTCGAAAACTAACTAACTTGAATCAACAACCTTAACTAAACTGTCTAAAAGTAACTTGAATCTCAAATTCCAAAAATTTTAATCACAAAGCCAAACATTCCTATACCTAGTTTTTAAACCTGTCTTGCCGCCCTAAAAACAAAAAACATAAATTAACTGTTCATATTTTACAAGTTGAACACTTTTTTTCGTGCCTTCCATTTTATTAGGACACACAAGCTTTGCAAACAGGAGCGTATCCCTGTCATACCTTATGTAAACTGTTATTTGAGTGGAAATGTTAGGCTCCATTTGATCGTCAAACCTCTAGTAGATCCTCGATTCGCAACAATGTTCGATACAACCATAATCCGAAAACCGTTAGTTCAACAGATCAACGAATTTTGTCCGATATCATTACATTACAATTGCACAACAATTGCAACTAACTTTAACTTCAAATAGATTTGAAAAGGATACAGATTTATTTTGAATGCTAATGCTAAGGAACAACACAATTGTACTATCCTGAAGTCCCAACCTACAACCCACATTGTGATAGTGAAAAAGTTACAGAAGCAGTGGTGTCTTTTGCAATTGTGATATTTTCTTTATCGGAGAACTACCCAGTTCACGGAGACAGCTAACCGGTCAACGCTTAAGCCCACTAGGATCAAATCATGCCCCTTGACTTTACAAGGTCCAGGGACTTCCATAAAGTTAGACCACTTATATAAAAAAAAACGTTAACAAAAACAAACTTTTTTGAAAAAAGTGTTAATATGTTGAAACTAGACACTATTTTTTACAAATAAGCATTAACACAACTAAAAAATCAAGTAACGTTGCATTAAACGTGATTTGTGAAGCTACCAGGAGTGAAATTATCCATTTAACTCAAATTTCATAACTTTTGAAAAAGGAAAAGGGTGGTCCATTCTGCCCCAAGTGGATTTTATTTTAACACTTCCACCACCAAGCCTCTAAATGATTTGAAGGTTAGGTTATTGTTTGTTTACCTTGAGAATAGCTCTATGTAACATTCGAGGCATTGATCAGACTATTTCAACCTATCTACGTTTTCAGAAAACTTATTTAAGAACCTTAAAATAAACATACTTTGTGTAGTTATGTAAAGAAATTTACATTTTTGCACATAATTCATTCACGTTCAAATTTTGTGAAGAATTATTTATTACCTTATTGAAAAATAATATATAATGAAGTAAAAAAAAGGAGTTCAAGGTTATTTCACGATCATGGTTTTGTGCCCTAATGTGTGGCTCAAATTATGCGTAGAACGGATGTAAACGGATCCAGTCAGAATTTATCGCCTCTTTAAATCTTGGTACAGTTAAAAGTCATTGAAAAACAAAAAAGGTAATTCATACAAATGCGATTTTTCGACCGTTTTTTGTGTTTCTACGCATAATTGTCCCGTAAGTTCATTTTCACGCTTTAAGTCCTTTATCATCCCAGTTAGCAGTTAATCACTCTTATTAGTAAACCTCTTGCTATACAACAGCTAAACTGCCGTTCTACGCATAATTGACCCATGTCAGTTTTGGACGATTTTGACTTTATGACATTTTTAAGTTTAGTTTGATGTGTACTTTAAGAAAAACACATAAAATCTGGTACTTTGTTCGGAAACTCATTAAAAATAACATCAAGTCTGTTTGTCCCATCGTTAAACTTCTACGCATAATTGTCCCACCAAGTATTTTCTTACACGGAATCATTAGTTTTACGAAGCATTATGTCTTCGTTACCTGCTGTATAGCAAAAGAATCACAAATAAGGATGATAAACAGCTAAATGGGGCGATTAGGGACACATAGGGCGAATAGGAACCCACGGGACAATTATGCGTAGAAACGCAGAAATCGGTCGAAAAATTTCAATCGCGTTTTTCTCAGTTGCACTTTTTTGAACATGGGACAATTATGCGTAGAACGGCAGTAAACATGACACATTTGACAGCTCGTGTGCACTGTTTACATGGTCTTCGTCGATTGTCGACAAATTTCCCAGAACAAAATCGACGACCGCATCGAACTGTGCTAAGTCCATGTAAACAGTGCACTTCTTTCTAACCTCCAAATCGAGTCGGCGTAGAACCTAATACTTCGTAAAACTAATGATTTCGTGAAAGAAAATACTTGGTGGGACAATTATGCGTAGAAGTTCAACGATGGGACAAACAGACTTGGTGTTGTTTTTGATGAGTTTCCTAACAAAGCACTGGATTTTATGGATTTTTCTTAAAGTATACATCAAATTAAACTTAAAAATGTCAAAAAGTCAGAATCGACAAAAAATGACATGGGACAATTATGCTTAGAACGGCAGTAAAAGCACTAGAAAAAAATCAAGATATGTTCACAAAAATACTACAAAATTTTAATATTTAATTTAATAAATTTTGACAAATGGTTTACCTAAATCGGTAACTTACCGATTTTTCAACTACCGAATTCGGTAAAAAAAACTAATTGTGTATGACGAAGTTGTAGTTGTTAATTCATTTATTTCTGGCAGCTTTAACCTTCTTGGTCATTCGCTGCCCTTATACAGTGAAACCTCTTTTTACGCGGTGGCGTTACGCTTTTTATTTCGTCGATTTCTCTTAATGGTACAATATTTCTGCATGCTTCAAAAAGCGTTTTGTAGATCTGAACAAAACCTACAAACTGCTTTTTAAAGATTGCAAAATATTTCGTTGTTCCTGAGAAATCGACGAAATAAAAAGCGTAACGCCACCGCGTAAAAAGAGGTTTCACTGCATATGACCTAATCTTGAAAAAATGTATGCGTTCGAAAATGTTTAGCATTTTAGTCCTAGTTGTTATGTTAATTGGAATGTTTTTTTTTCCTTTTGTTTGCTTTTTTCCCATCAGTAGTGAATCCGGCCCTGCCACTGCCCTTAGTAATTGGAGCAGAAGGATGTGAACCCCAACTTTACTCGCAGGATCATTGCCGGTACTCAGCGTAGAACCCGATATAAACACAGTAAAACTTACCCGTTAGGTTGTTGGTGTCGACGCTTCCTCGTCGAATTTTCTTCCGCTTCCGTGATGTGGGACTAGTAGAACCTTCTCGCGATCCGGACAGGTCCGAATCATGCAATTCCGATTTCAAAGGCCTTTTGTTCTCGATCGTCAAACCTGAAGCCTGTGTTGAAGATCGAGACAAAAAAGGGAATGAAAGTTTTTGTGAAATTGTGAAATCGACGTCGGGGGTGTTTTGCTGCTCTACCTTATTCACAGGTACGGGTGGCGGCAACGTCTTTGCCGCTGCAGTTTCACTCTGCTGCTGCTTCTGCTGCGATGGTGGTGCTGCCGACGACGAGGACGAGCCCCGATTATCGGACAAACCCTTGATCTGCAGGGACTCGGCCGCCTTCAGAAGCGCAGCCAGCTGATCCTGTGAAATGTTTACCTCGCCACGGTACATGTAGTCCATCATGGCGCGGAGCTCTTGAAATTTTACATCTTTGAGTATGAAGATGGGGTGCTTGTCGTACTGCTGGGAAAGCAGAGCCTGGGAGAAAAATATAGTGAAAATTCCTTTCGTGAGCAACGATATTTCTAGCTGACATAGGAAACCCATGGAGCATTGGTGGTTTTGAAAAACTAATTTAGATTTCACAGCATTGTTTTGGTTCTTACCGCGAAATACGGACTACAGGCCGAGAGGACCACCTTGTGTGCTTTTAGGAATTTGCCCTCCGCCGCCAGTGTGCAATCCACTAGTGTTCCATTTTCCAACAAAGTGTCGAACACGGATATGAGTGTGCTCTGGTGATTGTTCCATCGAAGACAGAACTGCTGATCATCATCCATTGTGTTGTGTCGTATTTTATCTTTGCTGGTTCTGAAAATCGAGAGAAAGTTGGAGAAGATAAGCGTACGCAAAAATTAGTCGTGAGAAAAGTGTTTTACATAGAGTGTTATGCGAAGTAGGCCAATTGAACAAACGAAAACTATGGATACAGATCATGCCAAACCCACAGCAAAGTGGCTCGGGTGGCACGTCGATGGAATGGATCAACAGTAGCAAACTGATTACTTCAAGTTGAACTGTCGGTTTTGGTGTAATTGTTTAAAAATGTCCCATAATCCCATTGTAAAAGATAACAAAGTCTATTCAATGTTATCATGTGTTATCATTTCTATGCCACCCGATTAGGTTCCGGAAGAGCAAGGCAAAACTTGAAGCATTACCAATCCAGAGGTCGCCGGTGTATTCGAGAACTTTTTTTGCACATTTGTGTTAATGTGGCGTTCACATAAAATCATCACAGGGGTAAACAACCTCTTGACACAATTTCCTCTTCCATCGAAAGAGGGATCTCGCCGGACGGCCTGGAACGTCACATTTTCACCTTGAGAACGCACCACTGCTACCACCTCCGACTCCAGACATGACGAGGAGCAAATGTATTAACCCTTCAGGTCCGCGAAGCCCCAAAACACGTCATCCGGGCGTTATTAATCCGCCACAGAGGGTACACTGCACCCCCTGGTTTTGGTTTTTACACATTCCTCGAACAGAAGGAGGAAGCAGCGAACATCGGGACACTTGGGCAGACAAGAGAGGGCCAGTCGGCGGCAGTGGAAAGCGCGGGAGCAGCCCTCACCAACACTGACAAAAAGAAACATTACAGCCGTGTACCCGCGCGAGGAGAGCACAACACAGATGGAGACAGC